>NC_067399.1:316493955-316688955 GCF_016432865.1 Antechinus flavipes | reverse complement strand
ATATATTTTGTTTTTATTTATCTATATACATATTGTACAAGTACTTGGCTCCTTCCCCATCTTTCCTCCAAGAATATAAACTCCTTACTGACTTGTCTTTGTATTCCCAGAGCCTAGAATAGTTCCTGGCACCTAGTAAGTGCTTAATCAATGATTGCTGAATTGACTGAATTGATTTGGATAGAATCAAATTGGATGGAATTGGATGAATGAATTGAATGTAATGGGAAAGTATTGGTCTTGGTATCAAAAGACTTGGATTCATAAACACAGCTCTAGCATTTACACTAGCTGCTGACCTTGGACAAATGTCTTAACCTCCCTGATCCTCAGTTTCCTCATCTATAAAGTGGGATGTGATTTACAAATCACTTTATAAGCAATCTATAGAAGAGTAAGCAATTACTATAAAGAAAAAAGTCCCAGCATGCTGTATTATTGAGCTGAATTTATACATTAAAAAAAAGTAAATTAAAAGCTCTGGATGTTTGGAAAAGATCTTTCAAAAAAGCAGTTGTTCAGCACATCTATTGTCAGACTGGGTTGATGTGTTGATTAATTTGTATGAGCTTCATTCCCCCTTCCTTTTTTATTCTTTGTTGCAAGGAATGCTCTTTGGGGAAGGAAGAAGAAAGTATATAGAAATGAAGGTGATGTCAAAAATATATAATAACAAAATTAAAATTAAAGAAAATAATGGTGGTACACAACAGAATTGGTTATATAGGGGAAGGGAAACCACCATATTTATGCATTTATTCTTTTTCCCCTTTTTCTTTCTCTCTCTTTCTTTCTTTCTTTGTTTCTTCCTTTCTTTTTTCTTTCTTCCTTCCTTCCTTTTCTTTCTTTCTTTCTTCCTTCCTTCCTTCCTTTCTTTTCTTCTTTCTTTCTTTCTTTCTTTCTTTCTTTCTTTCTTTCTTTCTTTCTTTCTTTCTTTCTTTCTTTCTTTCTTTCTTTCTTCCTTCCTTCCTTCCTTCCTTTTCTTCCTTCCTTTTCTTCCTTCCTTCCTTCCTTCCTTTCTTTCTTTTTTCTTTCTTTTGTTCTTTCTTTCTTTCTTTTTTTCCTGAAGCAATTGGGGCTATGTGACTTGTTCAGGATCACACAGCTAATAAGTATTAAGTGTCTGAGTCCAGATTTGACCTCAGGTCCTCCTGATTTTAGGACTAGTGCTCTATCTGCTGCCTTCCACCATATTTATTTTAAAAAAATTACTTAAGACTGCCTTCAGAACATCATAGATTTAGAACTTGAAAGAAATTTTCTAGGTCATCTAGTCCAACCCCATCATTTGACAGAAGAGGAGACCATGTATGAGTTACCTACCCAAGCTTGCTCCCTCACCTATAAAATAAGGGAGTGAGAATCTCTCCCTTCTGGTTCTAAATTTTATGGATCCATCATCCATAAAATAGAGCTGGAGAGCTAATCTGACCAGGATAATAGCAGAGCTGGTATTGAAAAGTTCTTTGATTTCAGATTGGCCTCTTAGCCCATTGTACTGAATTTTCTGGGTTGTAGGAAGAATTATCTGAAGAAGCTGTTTCTTGAGTGAGTAGCAATTTTCTTGGAAGATTCATGATTTGCTGAGAATGTACAGAAACAGCAAAGAAAAGGAGACATGTTATCACTTAATCTCTTTTCAGTAAAACACTGAGTCATTTTTAAAGAAGAAATATTGGATCAGAGCAAGTAGCCCTATGGGGCAGTGGAAAGTGGATGAGGCTATAGATTCAGTGGACATGAATTCAAATTCCGACAATATCACTCAACAATAGATGGCCTTATACAAGCCCTTCACCTTTATGTGCCTCAGTTTTCTTATCTTGAAAATGAGGTAATTTGATTCCTTGATTTCCAAAATCTTTTCTAGCTTTGAATCTATGATCCTGTGATTCCTCTGACTATAGGTTTTTAGCTTCTTTTCTGCTCTACTACCTATATAACTTAGTGCTAATGGGAAATTGACTTCTAATCTTCTCCCCCAGTACTAAGCACTATTAGGGTGATAACCTAATAGTGGTTGCCATCACCAAGGTGATGTCCCTGTGATGTCCCAATTGGGAAACCAGAAAGGGAAAAGCCACCTTAACTCTCCATAGTATCAGAACATACTTTACATCCCACCCCACCATCCACTAGCATACCAGGATTTACCTAGATTGAGCTCATTGTCATCTACCTTGCTATTTTCCTTCTTTGCTGCTATAAAGTATGGTTAATCTCTGGACCCAGAGTTCCAAAAACTAATCCCTCCATCCATTCAGTTTGTCCACTCAGTTTAGTCATACCCTTTTGATGTCTAGGAATTGTTTAAACAACAATTTTCCTCAAAGCACCCTCTTTTTTAAAGTAGAGAGTTTGCTAAATAAGAATCACCATGGATAATGGCTGGCTCAATATCTCTTGCAAGGTACCTCTTCTCCCACCCCACCAAATCAAGTATTAGGAGTACAGAGTGGGGGGCAGGATATCATATTTTTTATGAACTAGCTAGATCAGTTTAGCTAGTAGATTCTCCAAATCAATCCAGACTGAGAAAAATAAAAGCTATTTCTTTGTCTTGCCACTTTTGCATTCACCCTGTTCTCTGTCTCTGTCTCTGTCTGTTTTTCTCTGTCTCTGACACACACACACACACACACACACACACACACATACACACACACAAATATACCTTAAAAAAATGTAGTTTCTGGTTCAGTGCTTCGAACACTGTGTCTTAGTGCTGTAGTCAAAATAAAATCCAGGCAGCCAAATGTAAGAATAAATACACCACACAGACACTGGACAAAGACGATGAGTGCTTAAGATGTATTTAGAACAATGACTATTAATCCCTAATTCTCTGCACAAATGGACCCTGAATATATTGAAAGGATAATACAAGGCATGCATGCATTTTTGGAAAATCCATAAGGAATCTCAGGCTTTTACTGTTCTAACTCTAAATTCTATGATCCCATGTTAAATTTATTCCCCCCAGGGCTAAAGTTCAGATAAACTCAAAGATCATTCCATAAATAGCAATTCCAGGAATAGCAGGAAGTAAAAGCTCACACATTAAATCCAAAAACCCATGGCAGGGAGGATGCTAAAATTTTGATCCTGACAGCTGGGTAGTATTTATTTCCACCTGTGCTTATTCCTTAATCCCTTCAATAACTAGAGGTTGGGTGGGGTGCCACATGGAGAACGAGTGAATGGAGGGACGGGAGGCATTTGTGTGTCCTGGGAAAGGTTTGAAAATGATGCCCCTTCTATGTTATTTTACATCAAGGCTTTTCATCTTCACTGGTAACATGCAACCTGATGATATTAAATAAATACTTCTCTTCCATGCAGAGCTTAATTTTCTGGAAGTTAAAACACCTGCATAATCAAATATCTCATAACATTCTTATATCCAAGAAAACATTTAAAAAGAGCATTTTCACAAATATAGAAGATGTAAGAGCTCTTTCCCATTAGACAATGAATGGGGAAGGGGGCAGGGTACACTTTTAAAGCAGTTATATACCAGTTAATTGCCGAGTAAACAAATGCAAATAAGGAGAATAGTTTTTTGACTTGAAGAACTTCAATTTTAATAGGAGAAAACAACATAAAATGGGAAGCAGTAGCTTGCCGAGTAAACAAATGCAAATAAGGAGAATAGTTTTTTGACTTGAAGAACTTCAATTTTAATAGGAGAAAACAACATAAAATGGGAAGCAGTAGCTAGGGAGGAGTATTTTGGACAGGGATGATGATGGAATCTAAAAATAATTGATTGACATGTTCAATACTACAATAGTAGTATTGATTTGATTACAATTCTAAGAGCTACATTTGGAAGCCAGGATGAGAAAAGAGCACATACATGGTGATGTTGGCATGTGTGGTGACTCTGAGCAAGATCAGACCAAGATGGTCAAGTAAAGACATGGATTCCCCGGAGTGTTCCCCCAAATCTCTATAGATACCTTTAAATAATGTCTCTAAATACATCCTACAGTGTCAAAACCAGCTACAAAAAGACAGAATGAAAAAGTTTCCCATTCCAAGACAGGAAAGTTCTGTTGCACTGGGGTGAGAGTAGAGCACAGTCCAGTACAGGCCCCACCTGTGCAAGCCATGCCCCAGCAAACCAGAAGGACTACTGCCCAGTGCCTCCAGAAAACTGAATTAGGGACAGCAGTGGCAGTTCCCAGACCTTTCAGCTTACAGATACCAAAATCTTAGAAAGTCATTAAGAAAGGTCTGTCTTATCTGGATGAGAATGGAGCACAGTCTACTGCAAGCTGCCCTCACACATACCAAGTCCTAAAAAACAAGAAGCACACCTTGAAAGCATTAGCTGTTTCCAGAGCTCTCAGTCCACAGATGACAAGGAATTCAAATAACTGTCTGAAGAAGATTATAGGGGGTCCCTTTGCTAACATTGAGGCAGGACTCTGTTGTTTGTCCATGCTGATGTCTAGGTCACAGTCCTGGGTGGTGGTCCCAGGGTGAGGAGGAACACTAGTGCACCAGAATTTGTAGCCATAGTGGAGGAAGGACCCTCTTCAAAGTTCCAGGGCAGAAAAAAGTCATGGACCAGAGCACAGATCAGGCGAAGAATGATGATACCACTTGGGAAAAACTGAAAACCTGCAGGTTCCTGGAAATATCTGTGGAAATTGCTGCACAAACTCCCTGAAGTTTAGGACAATGCAACCTCCACCCTGGAAGCAGAGCCCCAGTTTAACAAAAAGTTAAAAAGTCAAGCAGGCTTGTTTGCAAACAACAGAAAAAATTTCTGACCATAGAAAGTTAGTATGGTGACAAGGAAGATCAAAACACACAAACAAGATAAAAGTCAAAGCTCTTAAATTCAAAGCCCCCCAAAAAAATATGAATTGTTTTAATGTAAGAGCTCAAAAAGGATTTTGAAAATCAAGGAAGGGAAGTAGAGAAAAATTGGGAAGATAAATGAGAGTGATATAATAAAATAATGAAAAAAGAGTCAGCAGCTTAGTAAACACACACACACACACACACACACACCCCTTCAAAAAAAAAAACTTGAAGAAAATAATATCTTAAAAAATAGACAAGGCCAAATGGTAAGAGATGTACAAAAAGGAACTGAGGAAAAGAATGCCTTAAAAATCAGAATTGGTCAAATGGGGAAAAAAAACCATAAAAATTCACTGAAGAAAAACAATCTCTAAAAAGCACAATTGGACAAGTAGAAAAGGGGATGCAAAAGCTTCCTGAAGAAGATAATTCCTTAAAAATTAGAATCAAACAAACGAAAGGAAATGACTTTAGGAGAAATCAAAAAACAATAAACAAAACCAAAATAATAGAAAAAAAAGAAATCAATGTGAAAACAAATCTCACTGGAAAAACAATTGAAAATAAACTAAACAACTGAAAATAAATCTAGGAGAGATCATTTTAAAATTATTGGATAACCTGAAAGCCATGTTAAATAAAAGAGCCTAAACATCTTTCAGAAATTATCAAAGAAAACCACCCTGATATTCTAGAACTATAGAGTAAAACAGAATACAAAAGAATTCACCAAACAACTCATTAAAGATCCCCAAATGAAAACTCAAAAGAGTATTATGGCCAAATACCAGAACTTTCATGTCAAGGAGAAAATAGTGTAAGCATCCAGAAAGAAACAATTCAAATGTGGTGGAGTCATAATCAGTATAACACAAGAGTTGGCAACTTGTACATTAAAGGATCAGAGGGTTTGGAATATGATATTCTGGAGAGCCAGGGAGCTAGGATTACAACCAAGAATCATCTACTCAACAAAACTGAGTGTAATCCTTCAGTGAAATAGAGGACTTTCAAGTAATCTTGATGAAAAGACCAGAGTTAAATAAAAATTTAGACTTTCAAATATAGGACTCAGGAAAAACATAAAAAGGTAAATAGGAAAAGGAAATCATAAGGGACTTAATAAGGTTAAACTTTTTACATCTCTATATGAGAAAATGATAATTATTATTTATAAAATCTTTCTTATTTTTAGGACAGTTAAAAGTATACATAGATAGAGGGCATAGGTGTGAGTTGAATATAAAGGAATGATATCTAAAAAAAAATAAGAGATAAGAGAAAAAGGTATTAGGAGAAAGGAAAAGAGAGAGATAGAATGGGATAAATTATCTCATATAAAAGAGAAAAGAAAAAGCTTTTTACAGTGGAGAGGAAGAGGCAAGAAGTAAGGGGGAATTAGTGAACCTTACTCTTATTAGAATTGGCTCAAAGAGGGATAGTATACACAATCAATTGAGTTTAGAAAACTATATTACCCTACAGAATAGTAGGAGGAGAAAGGGATAAGAGAAGGGAAATGATGGAAAAGAAGGGTGGATTGGGGGAGAGGTAGTCAGAAAAACAACAATTTTGAGGAAGAACAGGGTAAAAGGAAAGTGAATAGAATGTGGGGGCAATAGGATGGAGGGAAATACATTCAGCAATCATAAATGTGAAAAAAAATTTGAAGTTTCTCTTATAAAGGCTTCCTTTCTTAAACCTATAGAGAACTGAGTCAACTTATAATAATGTCTTTCCCTCACTGATAAGTGATCAAAACATATGAACAGCTTTTAGATGAAGTAATCAAAGCTAACTATAGCCATATGAAAAAACGCTCCAACTTACTATTGAGTGAAGATTTCTGGAGACTGCTGGAAAATGCTGGAGAAATGCTAATTAAAATAATTCTGAGATACTACATCACACCTGTTAGATTGGCTAATAAGATAGAAAATAAAAATGATAAATTTTAAAGGGTGAGGAAAAAATGAGACATTGGTGCAGTTGTGAACTGTTGTGAAATTTGGAACTATGCTCAAGGGCTACAGAATTATAACATAGCAAAACCACTATTAGGTCTCTATCCCAAAACAGATCTAACATAGTATATTATATCATAATATACCATAAGACAACATAGTATAGTTTAGCATAAAATAATATAATATAGCATAGAAAAAATATATGATAAAATAGCATAACATAGTATAGTATAATATCATGATATAATAATGAAATATAATATAATGTGGTATATTTAAAATATTATAAATGTAACATAATCAATATAAAATAATATAATAGAATATAATACACTATGACAGAATAGAATAGTAGTTAACATTTACACATCACTTTAGCATTTATAAAATGCATTCATATGTTATCTCATTTTAGTCTCATTACAACCCCATGACTTGAGTGCTACATATAACATCAACCTCAATTTATAAATGAAAAATTGAAAGTAAGGCTTATCCATAGTCACACTGCTATCAAACAGGAAAAGGTAGAATTAGAACATGGTTTCCCAACTCCAAATCTAGCACTAAAATCACTATGTAACATTGTTTTTTTGAAATTTTTTTATAGCCGGTCTTCAATGCATGCACAGGAAATTGAGAAAATTAAAGTTTACAAGAGGCAATAAGTACCTGAGGCACATAAAATAAGAATTCTTACTGATGGGGCATCTAAGTGACTCAATAGATAGAGCACCAACCCTGGAGTTAGAAGGACCTGAGTCAAATCCAGCCTCAGACACTTATTATGTGATCCTGGGTAGGTTATTTAACCCTGATTGGCTCAGAAAAAAATTTTCAGTTGCAATTGCTATCTCAGTCAAGTTCAGGGCACCATGATTTCTTTTCTTTTCTTTTCTTTTCTTTTCTTTTTTCTTTTCTTTTCTTTTCTTTTTTCTTTTCTTTTCTTTTTTTTTTTTTACTATTATTACTTTTATAATAATATATATAAAAAATGCATTCATATGTTATCTCATTTTAGTCTCATTACAACCCCATGACTTGAGTGCTACATATAACATCAACCTCATATATATATAAATATAAATAATATTTACTATTATTTTTTGCACAATATAGGGTCAAGCCACATTATGGTAGGCACTATGGAGGGTGAAGGGGAATGAAGAAATAGAAAGCATCATCCTCATCCTTATGTCATAATAGGAGTAATGAGACACCATAAAGTATGTGAAAAATAGCAAAGGAAATATTAGCATGCTTGTATCGATCCACTGAGGGTAACATGAACTGATATTGAGTGAAGTGAGTAGAATCAAGAGAATATTGTACACAGCAACAGCAAAATTGTATGACCAACTATGATAGACTTAGCTCTTCTTAACAATACAGTGATCCAATACAATTCCAATAGACTAGGGTTGGAAAATGACGTTTGCATCCAGAAAAAGACCCATGGAAATGGAATGTAGATAGAAGTATACTATTTTCATTTTTTTTCCTGTCTCATGTCTTTCCCCTTTTGTATTGATTTTTCTTTCACAACATGATTAATGTGGAAATATGTTTTAAATGATTTAAAATGATAAAAGTCAGAGTGCTTAAATGATTTAAAATGATAAAAATCTGAGTTCCTCTAGTGGAAGGGAAAGAGAAAGGAGGGAGAAAATTTTGGAACTCAAAAATCTTACAAAAATGAATGTTGAACATGCTATGTTCACTTTTTTCTGTTTTTTCTTCTGTCATGGTTTTCCCTTATGTTCTGATTTTTCTCTTCCAATACAATTCATAAAGAAATGTGTATTTAAAAATGAATATACATGAAAAAATAAAATAAAATACATATGTGGGGAAAATGAATATTGAAGACTATCTTTACATGTGGAAAAAATAAAATACTATTAAGTGGAAAGAAAGAATAAATTCGAGAGGATTGAGGCACAGAGAGAATATAAAGGATATGAGGCAATGATTAGATGGAGCACTTTAGAGACCTAAAACATGCATACGGGATAGTACCATGGTAACATGAATGGTAATGGGGACATCAAGAATATAGAGATTCTAATGTGAGGCTAAGATCAAGTGAAGGTATATATAGTTCATGAAAACAGAAGAGGTGAATGAACTGGGAATCCTGGATGTTTCGGTGATTTTGAGGAAAGGACAGTGGAGAAAGCAGGCAGAGATGGATGGGGAATTGGTAGTGATGGTTTACCTAAGGTGGATAAAGATGAGAGAATAAAGAGGAAGAGTAGGGGATGATGTAGTTTTTGCCAGAGGTGGTCTTCATTTTTGTATCATTTTGGATTAGGAGAAGAAAAGGTGAGAGTTGGCTACCCATAAATTAAGGAAATCATAATTTTTCCTAGGAATCTGACAGTCCTGTAAGAGTCCTGTGAATGGCAGAGGACAGTTCTGTTCTCTTGACCCTGATAGAAAAAAAAGTAGGTAGGACCTGGTGTCAGCAATGCTATTCATAGATGAATCAAGTTAGGTAGCCAAACAGTTATTAAATGTTTAATATGTGTCAGACATTATACTAAAAGCTTCAAGTAGCTTCCATTCCATTCAGAGAAGATAATGGATAAAAGAAAGGTGAAAAATCCAGGAAGGAAAGGAGAAGGGGAAAGATAAATAAAAGTGAAAGTGATAAAATCCATATAGTCAGAAGGGGAATATAGAGAGAAGGGAGCCATGGCTGGTGAAGAGATATCTCTGGAGGGTGATGGAGGGAGGGAGGGAGGTAGGGTGGAGGTAGAAAAGTCTGGAGAGTCAGATTCTCTAAGGAAAGGAGAGGAGAGGAAAAAGAAATGGATCCTGGCTGGCCAGGACACTTCTAGAAGTAGAAACTCCGGGAAGGAACTCACAAATGGGAGGAGGAGGAGGCTAGGGAGTGGGATGTAGGGTTAGAGGAATTTCCAATATGAAGAAAAAAAATCCAGAGTCAGGAATGGCAGTCAGGAGAGATGTCAAAATATTGCTAATGCATATCGATGCAAAAATATTAAATAAAATATTAGCAAAGAAACTACATCAACATATTTAAAAGATTATTCACCATGACTAGGCTGGATTTATACCAGGATGGCTCAGTAGTAGAATAAGTATAACCACAATCCTCAATATTCAGTTGAATCTTTGATCTCATCAGGTCAGGAGTTCCCTCCAATAATGCAGACTGAAATTATTCATGGCTTTCTATCTTACTCTACCTGTCCATGGTCTCTCAAAGTTTCTCCATCTCCTCCCTTTGTGAGACCAAACAAAGTGCTGGAAGCTTTTCTGAATTTCTGATGATATTAGGAGGATATCAGTACAGTGCCCAGGCTGTCTGCTTATTATTTCTTTCTTGACATGTGACTTCTCTTTCTGTTATAGGGTTTCTCAATGATATCCTTTACTTCTGTTCTCTTAGCTGCTGTTCAATCACACTAGATTGGTTTGCTATTTTCTTCTCTAGTGGATCAAGGCAAAAGGGTTAGATGACTTGCCCAGAATCACAGAACTAGTAATGTCTGAGGCTGGATTTGAACTAAGGTTTTCCTGGTTCCAGACCTAGCATACTGTCTGCTGAGTTACTTAGCTGCCCAAATGTTATACATTACAGACTGTTTATATCTACCATATGCCTTTCCATTTTGCTTTATTATGCAGAACCAAGTGTTGTAACCTTGATACCATACCACAATATTGGTAAAATGTTTGTATAGAAAGTTGAACCTTTGAAATTATGGGAAACCTGAAGTCAGTAAAAATATTTGACAACTTCTCAAAAGTAAATTTATTCTAACTGGGGTGACCTCAGCATAAATTAGCTCTGCCTGTCCTAGATATACATACTATTGGATAGATTTTAGGGTGTCCATTAAAATGCATTTTGAAATTCAAATAATAGATACTCTTAATTCATTGAATCTTTGTTGTGCGATAAATAGGTTAAACTTCTTTGAGCATCACAGAACTCCTCCAAGAGACTTTAAAATGTCTTGGGGTTTGATGTAATAAATGCATTGTTATCTGCAAACAGGAACATCTAGAAGACCTCATAATCCATTGAGGATTCCCTCCTTGCCATGGACTTTGAATTGGATCTCCTCTATCTTAGTGGTGAATACTGGATCTCCTAATATGCTTTTATATATTTATTATCAGAGTGATTGAAGTGTTGTTTGTCTTGTTACATATTCCAAGGCAAACCAAATCATCTTGATATTTGGATAAGAGATACTTTAATATAAGAAACAAAAAACCTACAAAATTTGTAAGACAATATTTTATTCTACTGAGAGGAATGGTTTGTGATTTTTTCTTTTTTCTTTTTTTTTTTTTTTTTTTGGTAATCAATATACACAGTCGTATCTTATTGTTTCTATACCTTTCAAATGTGAGATAGTAAAGTTGTGCGTCTTTATTAAATGTTATTTGTGAAAAGTTGTTTGTTCCTTACTAACACCTTCCATCAAAAATAGACTTAACTGATAAAGAAGTGATTTTCATTTAAAAAAAAAAGTGTCATATATAGACAGAGAATAATTATCCAGATCAGTTCTAGTAGAACTAGGTGAGTAGTTGTTTCCTCACTCATCTTTTTTTGGGTATCAATAAAGTTGATGTTTTTCCACACCTTTGATATATATCTCTCCTTCAGGAGAGATTGGTATGTAAATTCGCCTCTCTATGCCCTCAGAAATGTATAACCTCTGATGTGTATCTCCTCTTTTTGGGGGGCCCAAACTGGAACTTTGTTCTCTTTAGTGACACTTGTGTTTCCTTCGCAAGTACTTCAGGCATTGTAATATTAAGATCCATTATGGTAGTTTCACTATCCTTGACACAGAAAAGTTTATTGTAATAACTTTTACAAATCTTTTCCATTTTTTTTTGTTTAGAATTTTCTTTCCATTTTAATCCTTGAATGCCTTTGGGGGACATTGTTTAGTTGAACACATTGCTAAACGTCCTTTGGATTGATTTTACTCTCCAACGTTTTATGCTTTATGCTTTATGAAATAGTACTGCTTATAATTGTTCACATTTTTCTTTGTGAGGTTTTTTACAGGATGCCTATAAACCAGACTTGCCCTTCATAGGCATATCTCTAAAATAATAAAAACCATAAGATTACATCAATAAACTCAGAATGTATTTGGCAAAATATAGCATTCACTTATGTTTAAAAATACACTAAAAATAGGAATAAATAGATCTTTATTATCAATCTTAAGATGAAGAAGGTAGTTCTATTTTAATGGATAAAATACTAGAAGCCTTTCCAATAATATCATGGTAAAGCAAGAATGTTCAAAATCAGTAGTTTGTTTCTGACTGGAATCATTTAGGTTCTCCATCCAATGTATTCCCTTAAATTTGGTTGAGCAGTCTGGACCCTGGATTTTCTCAGGGCTGATTTCCCAACCCACATGTTCTTTATATAGGCCATTGACTGATTTAGTTAGGGCCTCCATTCTGGTCAACATTACCTCAATGTTGTAGTGTGAAACATTAATATCTCAAGAAGGAGACCCTTTTTTAACTCTCTGTTCACCATATTATGACAGTATGAAACCTGTAGGCAGGAATAATAGTGAAAGTGTACTGGAATTTTTTCACTTTATATAATATTCCATTCCTCTATCCAATAATCCTTGGTATTAACAGATGGCTTGGGAGAGTCCAAAGTTTTCTATTTGTTCTTTTCCAAAATAAACTACATAGAGACAAGATGGTTTTTCTTTGTTGCTCTGCCTCTAGGAACCCACAGTGGATACAGGGATTGTACTATGAGTTTTTTAAGGGTATCTTCATATGATTATAATCTGGTCACTAGAATTTGGCAGCTTTTTGGTGCTTTACTTCTTTTTGGGACATTGTAAATTTAGCAATATGACACCAGTTTCTTTGCAATCTTGCAGATAGGATGACAGAGCCTCAGAGAAACCCCAACTTTGGTCCTAGTGATGAGGTTTAGGTTTTGGGGTTCTCTTTGGTCAGGGAACCAAAATATGATGAGGTTTAGGTTTAGAGTGATCAGGGAACTAAATGATGAGATTAGGGTTCCTGGTGGTCAGGGAGTTAAATGATAAGGTTTAGTGGCAGGTTCTGGGTTCAGGGAACCAAATGGAGAGGTTTGGCTCTCCTGTACCCCCTTGGGATTTGGTGCAAACATAGGGAGTTTGGGGAACCCCCCTTCTGATGGTGCAGAGGTCCTTCATAAAGGAATTTACAAACCCAAAGACCTAGATTAATAAAAGAAATTAAATGTTGGCATTGGGAAGTCAGCCTTTGTTATGAATGAACAGAAAGGCTGACTTTCTTAGTAGCAAGGTCCCGACAGAGAGTAAAGTAGTGGAGGAGTCCTGGCAGAGAAGTAAGTTTAGAGAAATCCCCACAGAGAGACCTAAAGTCTCCTTAGGGAAATAGGTGAGGGAGATAAAGAGAGGATAGAGCTGGAAGAGAATATTATTCCAGCAGGCAGAGGTTTCCTTGGCATAGCATGGCATAACATGTTAGGACCTCTGCAAAGAAATGAGTTTAAAATTGCCATTTTTATATGGAAGTCTTTGGCTATAAGCCAAGGCCTGCTTCCCCTCCCAATGAGGCTGCTGGGTGGAGTTGGAATTGAATAGAAAATGTTCAATTAAATAGGGTGTTTCTTCAATTCAATAGAATTGGTATCTTCAGCTCTGAACTCAACCAGCCCCATGCAGACAACAGAATGGAATTGCTTGTCCTCGGGTGGGGTCCCTACAGTGGCAGAATTCAAGGACAATTTGTCCTTCAAGGAGTTTTAGAGTTTTGAGGTCCCTTCACTAGGAGGACTCCTCCCCAAAGTCTTAGTCTTGATCCAGAGATTTAAGTGGCTTGGAACTTCCAAGTTAGAATGGGGTTAGAAAATGTATTAATTTTGATCAGAGATGTAACTTTAGTTTTACGGTGTTCAATTGGTTGGCTATAAATTGCCTCCTTATCAATTCCATCATTCAAGAACCATGCCCAAAGTGCCTTATCACAAAGGTTAACTATTCTATGCCCATATAACAGAGCTGATGGTGTCATGCTTTCTCTTACCATCCCCAGACTGTTTGTATCAATAATTATTTTTATCCACAGTCATAGTGTCCATGCCAGATATCCTGCTCAAATTTTTCCAATTGGTCTATCTATGCTTTTAGAGTGGTGCTTTGGGGAAAGTTTGTAGTGACAGCCAAATGTAAAACTTAGAATACATTATCTAATTGCTTCTCATGCAGGATAGTTGTAAAGTATATCTTATTATGGGTAGAGTGACACAGATCTAGCCTATCAAATTATATATTTTAGAAATTTCACCCCCCACTCCCCCCCTGAAGATCCTCTTTGAAGAAATGGTGTAACTAGGATTCATCTTAATGGGACCAAATATGAAACCAACTATAAAAGGGACAAAGGACAGTCCCCATACAATCCTTCTAAATGATTTAACTTGCTTTACAAAAGCAATTTTTTTTTGTTACTCCCCAAACCAGTGGAGCTCTGCTTCCAGAAGTGATTCAACATTGGTTCCATTAAAACATGTGTTCATTAACCATTATTCCAAAGATGCATTAGGTTACTGTTTAAAATTCTATAAACTCTTGAGTTCCAAGTGATGACAGCCTACCAATGCTCAAATCCCCCTCTGTGGAGGAAGTCATTCCCTGGAGAGCAGTAATTGGATAAGTGTGAAGCTCCCTTTCTACAGGATTGAATGCCCAATTCTCATCTTTTGCTTCTACTTTCATATCACTTTACCCTTCATGGAATTCAACACATATTCCAGCAGGACTTTTGAAGCAGAGATCTCTAGGTTGGAAAACATTCTCTCTGTGGTCTGTTTTTCCATGTCCCCATTTATTTGTACTGTTACTATAGGGGGTGAAACTGTGTCTCCTTTAATCTGTAAAGAAAGGAAATTTGGAGTCTCAGGCCCTCCAGGGAAGCATATCTCCCCAGAAAAGTTAAGTGGTGTTATTCAACTGCACCTTTCTGAGGCAACTCCCCCTTCCCCCCCATTGATCTTTTGGGGATTCTGATCCTTTTCAGGAAATTCAAAATTCTTTCAAGCCTTCAAAGTGATTTTCTTTCAATTGAGAGATCTGCATCTGATATTGAGTGGCTGAAACTCCAAGTATCTAGATCTGGGGACATTGGCTTTCTTTTCAACTGGGAACTTCAGTCTTGGATTTCCTTTAAGGGGCAATTTTAAACTCATTTCTTTGCAGAATGTCCAAAGCAGGACTATGCCTTGTCAAGGAACTTCTTGGCATAACTGTCTGCCAGAATCCCTGTGAAGAGAACTTCTTCTCGGTGAAAAACCTTTTGTTTTTTCTCTGCCACTAAGGAGTGCAGTCTCCTAGCAAAGCTGACTTCTGCAATGCCAATAAAACTTCCTTTTTGCCATTAATATTTCGGGTTTGTGAATTCTTGCACATTGAACCTGCACTGACCAGAAGGGGATTCTCACACCTCAACTCTTTGCGCTGCCACTAGAATAGCATCATTACTAAATCCATGCACCTCTCCTCTACTTTTAAGGCATAATTCTTAAAAAATCAGGAACTCTGTCTCTCCTTGCTGAATGTGTATAGATGATTTATATCTGTATGTCAACAACTACATCAAGCACCTACCTTGCTAATCACAGGGGTTTTATGTGGGGTGTTCTTTCTCTGTTCCACTGAGAGGACTCTACATATGTTATTATAAGTAACCTTGGTCACACAGCTGAATCTGATTGTCTGATAACTTACTTCCTCTGCATAGCCCTCAATCTGCTTTAGGTAAATTTTGCAAGGTGTTTTCAATCCAAATCTTGTGATTAATGCCTAGTGTTACAGAACAGGCCTTATTGAGGATAATATGGTGGTTCCCACTTAACATTGGAATGAAATGGGACATTTATAGGATCATCTATCACTTAATTTAATATCACTCTCTCTCATTTCTTCTTCCCCCCTCACATTCAACTTATTGCCAAATCCTGTCAATTCTAACTTCACAATATTATGCCACCTTATCTTCTTAGACATTGCTATAACCCAGGTATCATCATTTCTTGCCTAGACTGCTGCAACAGGCTTCTGTTTGGTCTCCTTACCTCAGGAATCTCCCTACTCCAGTCTATGCTACAATCAGCTATCAAAGCGATCTTCTAAAGTGCAGGTCTGATCATGTCACCTTCCTCTCTACCCCTACTCATACCTCTAAATATTTTCAAAATCAAATATAAAATCTTAGGCTTGACTTTAAAAAGCCTTCACAGTATGGCCCCTTTCTACCTCTCTATTCCTTATACTTTGTGCTTTTCAACATACTTTACAATCCAGGAATGTTTATCCTCTTGCTTTTCCTTATGTAAGATATTCCATCTCCTGTCTTTCTCCCTTTTACTGTCTTTTCTTCATGCCTGGAATTCTTTCTCTCCTCACCTGTGCTTCCTGGATTCTTTCACATCCTTTAAATCCAAATTAGAAATCTCACTTTCTGCAAGATTTCCAAGTCTTTCTAATGCTAGTGTCTTTCCTTTGAGATTTATCTTGTACACATCTTGGACATACTTAGTTATTTGCATGATAAACACGAATTCCTTGAGGTAGGGATTGTTTTTGCCTTTCTTTATATTCTAAAGCCTTAATACAGTGCCTGACAAATGGTAAACATTTATTACATGCTTGTTGACTGACTGATGAATGGATTAAAAGAAGTTTATTTAACAATAACATTGAAGGTATACTCAGCAAAAATATAGAACTATTTCAGGTATATACAGCCCTCATTTCCATATCTAACTATGATTGATCCTAAGAGTTTGTTGACCAGAGAAGAAAATGTCAAATCACCCTAGTATCTTTGCAAAGAAAATCCCAAATGGAGGCCCAAAGAGTGACGTGACTTAAAAATGACTGAACAAGAAAAAAGGCTTTGTTGACTTTTATGGTAGTTTGGAAGTCATTAAATCCGAGAGGCACTGATTCTAGTAGATTTTATGCCTAAGCAACTAGGAAATTGTGTCAATGGTTAGAGTCTTAGTCCTTGGATAAATCAAATCTTAGGCATAATTTTCCTGCTTTTTGGGGAAAACTTAGTCTAGCTTTATTCCTGTGTCCATCAAATCTAGGGACAACTTCTCTTTTTTAGGTAAAAACTTTACCGAAAATTTGAGTAGATATTGTTCCTACTAGAATACTTACACTCTGATAGATCTAGTTGTGAATTGGCTCAACTATTACTAAAAACAATTAGCAATTATGCTTCTAAAGTCACTAAATTATTGTATTAGTGCTTATTCAAGTTCTGAACACAACTCTGAATGAATACTAATACTCATTTAAAATACTCCTTTAGTGTATTTTAGAGATGGTGCCAAATTCAAAAAGAAGTGAAGGACCTCTAAGCTGTACAAAGGGATCCCTGCTGGTTTCATTCTCAAGAATGTTGCTGACCACATATTTGACAGCTCTGCTTTATAATCAAGAGACCAACACAGAGAAATTAAATCTGTTTTTTTCTTGTGCAACATAATTGTGGAAATATATATATATATATATATATATATATATATATGTATATATATATATATATATATATATATATATATATATATAAATAAAAGAAATTGCACATGTTTAACATATATTGTATTACTTGCCATCTAGGGAAGAGGATGGGAGTGTAATGCCGGAAAAACCAAGGCAGGATAGAGATTAGAGAGTTTTTAATATTTTATTTGAAAGGGAGAGATTGTGCTGGGGGCATATTGCCCCCAGGGCTGATGTCCAAAGCATCCAGCAGCTAATGTGTGCTTCCCATGAAGTATATATACACCTGTGGCTCAGCTATAGGGGTAGACTGAGGCAGGGGCGGAGTCAGAGCTCTGAGAGCAGGAACAGACTGTCAATCTGGTTCTGACAGGGTAGGGGAGGAACCAGACATTATGATAAGATGGGATCAAGGAGAACAATGACAGAACAGGGAATAGGACCATAAATTCTAACAAATTGGGAGTTAAGGAGGTTTAGAGCCAGGAAGTCTGGACTCCCCTTTATCTTGAGTTTACACATTGATAAATTGTAACCTTAGAGTAAGTAGCCCTGAGTTATATCAGTCTTAATGAACGGAAAAGGGGATTTGTAACTAAGGGGATTGAGGCAGAACAATTAAGAAAACTGAGGCAGGACCAATTAGGGAAACTGAGGCAGAACAATTTAGGGAAACTGAATCAGGACAATAAAAAGGAACTGTGGCATAACAGGAGGAAGAGAGAGAGAAAAAAAATTGAATCACAAGGTTTTGCAAGGGTGAATGCTGAAAACTATGCATATGTTTTGAAAATAAAAAGTTTTAATGATTAAAAAAGAATTAAATTAGATATTGATTATGAACAGATTTTGGTATCTTTATATAATCTTTTGATATAAGCTAAGTGTTTTTAGAACTCTTGCAAAGGCCATGAAAAACTGTTTCCTATCTTTATGTATATAGGTCCCAAGTCAGTCAAGAGATGACTCAAATTTTCTTCACATTTCCCTTTCTTATTCCTTAATTATCTGAACACTCTGAAATCCTAAGGTACAGATATGGAAAATGAAGTAATGGATAATACCTTGTTTCCATTTAATATATCCAAAGCATGTGAAGATTTCCCCTGGCAGAATTAGTTGAAGAGAACAATTTGTTCCAATGACCAAGAAGGTGGCCAAAGTATATCCTGTGAAGAATTGAGAACTTAGTAAGACATCAAAGATACCGAGGACGGTCATTCATTGCATCCCACGCTATCATCATCTTTTACTGGACTTTCTAAAGTTCCCAAACTGGAAACTCTAGAAAAGATAGTGAGACTGATAACTTTGCACAACTTCACTCCACTTAAATCTACTTCATACACAAGTTAAGACATCTCCTGTGATGTCATTGATCTTCAAAAATGAAAGATGAACAACAGCAACAACAATAACCCTGTTTCCTGGAAAATTAAGGGAGCGTCCTAACACATATCAAAGATGGACTTTTTTCCTCAATTAAAGAAAAAAATTGGGAAGCTATCTAAGAAGCTGCTCCTAACAGTATTCCAAAAAGTTGCCATACCACCCACCCAAAGTGGATGAAGACTTAGACATCTGGAGTATTCCCATCTCTAGATGATCTTGAGGTTTCCATCAGTTGTACAGAATATAGTCTAACTTCATTTCATCACATAAGTCTTGCATGTGGGTTTTCTTCTTTTCCCATTAGTGTAGTATATAATCTTTCATTTAGAGAGTACCAACAAATACATTGTATCATGAGAGTTCATTCACTTGCATGACAGTGATACATTAATCGAGTATGAGACAAATTGATTTCTAGTAAGCTTGGCCTTTTTATGTCTTAGGCAACTGGAAAGTTGTATCAATGACGGGGTCCTAGTCACTGGACCTATTCAAATAGCTAGTAGAAACTGGTCAAGTCTCCTCATTTAAAAACTTCTGGAACCCACAGATATAGCCCCCATTCAGAATTCTGTAACAAGTGGCCCTTTGGTCCAATGTATATCATTACTAGGCATATACATTAAGAAAGTCAAAAGGTCCCATATGAACAAAAAGTAATTGCACTAGCACTTTTTGTTCTAGGAAAAAACTGGAAACAAAGTATGTAGCCATTAGTTATGGAATGGGTGAATAAATTGTAGTATGTAAAGAAATGGAACATAATGGCACCATAATAAAAGATGAATTGGAACAAGTCAGAGACTCTTGGGAAGATTTGTATAAAATAAAACCAAGGGAAATGAGTAGGACCAGGAGAACAATTAAAACTTGACCACAACAATGTAAAGGAAACCAACACTGAAAACTTTAGAACTTCGATTAATTATGACTTCAGAAAACTAATGGCAAAAAATGTTCCCAACTCTTAGTAGAATGGTGATAAAATAGAGGTATAGAATGAGACATATGTTTTCAGACATAACAAATATGTTGATTTATCTTCCTTAATTATACTTATTTGTTACAAAATAGAGATAAGAGGAATCATGAGGAGTGACAATTTTTTAATAAGTCTATATTTTTTTAAATACACAGAAAAAAATTTCAGAAAGAGGGAAATTAGCAGGTTAATTTAACTGTCTTGTTACATTTAATATACAATTTTAATCATAATCACAATAATGATATTTAGCATTAATTTTTAATTTAACAATTAATTTAATATTGCAAAATGGTTGCATGGTTTTATAGATCTTTAGGCATAGTTTCAAATTGTTCTACAGAATAGTTGAATCAGTTCACAAGTCCACCAATAGGACATTAATGCCTCATTTTCCTCATATTTCCTTCAATATTGGTCATTTTTCCTTACTGTTCTATTAGCCAATCCAATAAGTATAAGATAGTATTTCAGAATAGCTTTAATTAGCATTCCTCTAATCAGTAGTGATTTAGAGTATTTTTTTCTCTATATCTATAGATAACTTTGATTATTTGAAAACTATTCATATTTTTTGATCATTTATTACTTGAGAAATGACTTGTTTTTATACATTTGACTTGGTTCTCATTTGAGAAATGAAGTCTATCAGAAGAACTTACTTCAAAATGTTTTTTTTTAAGTCCATTATTTCATTGAATATCCAGTTTTCTTCTGAACAATTATCCTCAATTTTGCTGGTAGGTGTTTCTTGGTTGTAATTTTAGTTCATTTGTCCTCTGGAATATCATATCACAAGCTCTCTGATCCTCAAAAACTAGAATTGAGCAAATGGAATCTAATGACTTTATGAGAATTCCATAAAAATAAAACAAAAGGAATGAAAAAATAGACTACAATAAGAAATATATCATTGGAAAACAACTTATTGGGGAAAATAGATTTAGGAGAGAAAATTTAAAAATTATTGTATTACCTGAAAGACATGACCAAAAAAAGTCTAGGTATCATCTTTCAAGAAATCAAGGAAAATTGTCCTAATATTCTAGAATGAAAGAGTAAAATAGAAATTAAAATAATTCAGCAATAACCTCCTGAAAGAAAACCAAGATGATAATTCCCAGAAATATTTTGACCAAATTTTATAGTTCTCAGGTCAAGGATAAAATATTGCAAGCAGCCAAAAAGAAACAATTCACATGTCGTGGAGCCAAAGTCAGGATAACACAAGATTTGGTGGTTTCTATATTGAAGGATCAGAGAAATAATGGACTTCAAAGCATTCTTGATGAAAACATCAGAGCTGAATAGAAAATTTGACTTTCAAATACAAGACTTAAGAGAAATGACAAATGATAACAGATCTTAAATCTGTGCCATATGAGGACTTTTCAGAGGAACCAATTAAGCTTAAACTTATAGACCAGAAAACTGGGTGGTTTGGGTTGCACTTTGTTGTTGTTGTTTCAGTCATGTCTTTGTGATCCAGTTTTGGGGTTTTCTTGGCAGAGATACTGGAGTGGTTTGCCATTTCCTTCTGCAACTCAGTTTACAGATGAGGAAACTGAGGCAAACAGGATCCTACAGATAGTAAGTGTCTAAGGCTAAATTTGAACTAGGGATAGATGAATCTTCTTTGGTCCTGAACACTATACACTATACCACTATGCTGATTTGTTGGCAGACAAGTATTGCTGCTGGGGAGAGAGATTTAATTTATTTTACCTTATCCCAGAGAGAAGAACAAGAGGAAAAAAAATGATAGAAGTTGCCAAGAATCAAACTTAATCTTTGTATCAGAGAAAACTTCCTAAGAATTAGAACCATTTAAAATTGGAATTAGTCTCCTCTCACTGGAAGTCTTCAAACAGAGGCTAAATGAGTGCTTTTAGGAAGATATAGGGCAAAATTTCTTAAACTGTGTTGTGACCTCATGTAGGGTCACATAACTGAATGTGGGGGTCATGAAATTATGATTTATTATCAGTAATGTTTGTTTGTATACCTATTTTATACACCCATTTACCCAGGATCACACAAAAATTTCTTCCGTGAAAAGATGCTGCACATGTGAAAAGTTTAAGAAGCCCTGATACAGAGGATGTATAGTTGTGGTATAGGTTGCATTAGATGATTGCATTTCCAATTCTCAAATTTAGTCATAAGGAGCACTAAATAAAGTTGTTCAGTTATGTCTGATGACCCCATTTGGGGTTTTCTCAGCAAAGATGCTGATTGAGGTTGCCATTTCCTTCTCCAGCTCATTTAATAGCTAGTTTATAGCTGAGAAAAAATAACCAATTACAGATTATAGAAATGAAGAGACTGTAGTGTCTTTTGAGTATGACAAAGACAACACTATTATGATTATCTTTTTTGAAAAAAAATTTGTTAGAAAGGGTTAGGACAAAAAATATTTAAGCTCTTTTCACTAAATTAGCTCTGTGTTCTGGCAGGGATGCTAAATTACCATTTCACCTGTGGAATAGCACTGCTGCAAAATTTTTAAGATGGTGACCAGGATAGTAGCTTAATGAATGGGGGAGAAATTCAGTCTGGGGGAAAGAAAATTTAGGGCCTACAACAACATAGTTGTGTTTAAATATTTGAAGAATTGAAATGGGGAAAAAGGATTAATTTGTTTGCCTTGCCCTACGGGATAGAAGTACAATGAATCTGAACAGAAAAGAGGAATATTTTAGCTCCACATAAGGAAAATCTTAACTAATAATTAAAGATTTCTAAGGGGGGAATATTTTGTTTCTTGAAGTAATGAGTTACTATTAGAGTCTAAGAAAAAGCCGAATGACTTGTTGAAAATATCGATGAGAGAATTCCTGTTCAGGAATACCTCTGAGATGCTTTTCCAATTCTGAGTTTTTGATTCCTGAGAAGTCACATAGAATGCTAGAAATGAAACATAATTTTAGCTCTTGGAAAGACCTTAGTTCAACCTCTCAATTTATATATGAAGAAAATGAGGAACAGATGAAGTGACTTTCTTAAGTTAGTGGCAGTGCTCGAAGTCTAGAACCTGGACAGCTTAACTCCCAGTCTACTGCTGTATTACAGCATTGGAGAGAGCAGTATTTCTTCAGAAGATTTAGGTTCAAATCCCAACTCTGACACTATTGTGTAACCTTGGGCAAAACCCTTTACCTTTTGAGATCTCAGTTTTTTCACCTGTAAAATGAGGATTTCCTATTACATGGCCAGTGAGGTTGCTTCTGGATATAGATTTGTGATTTTATAAACAAAATTCATAGATGTGAGCAATGTTCTTCCATTTATGAACTTCAGAGAGTTGTTTGGGTCACTGAGAGTTTTAGTGAACTGCCCAGGGTCACATAATCAGTTTTGTGTGCTTAGAAGTCTATTATTCTTTGATCCAGCAGTGTTATTACTGGGCTTATATCCCAAAGAGATCTTAAAGAGAGGAAAGGGACCTGTATGTACAAGAATGTTTGTGGCAGCCCTCTTTGTAGTGGCCAGAAACTGGAAATTAAGTGGATGCCCATCAATTGGAGAATCGTTGGGTAAATTGTGGTATATGAATATTATGGAATATTATTGTTCGGTACGAAATGACCAACAGTATGATTTCAGAAAGGCCTGGAGAGAACTCCACGAACTGATGCTGAGTGAAATGAGCAGGACCAGATTATATACTTCAACAACAATACTATATGATGATCAATTCTTATGGACCTGGCCATCTTCAGCAATGAGATGAACCAAACCGGTTCTAAATGGAGCAGTAATGAACTGAACCAGCTACACCTAGCGAAAGAACTCTGGGAGGTGACTAAGAACCATTACATTGAATTCCCAGTTCCTATATTTTTGCCCACCTGCATTTTTTATTTCCTTCACAGGCTAATTGTACAATATTTCAGAGTCCAATTCTTTTTGTACAGCAAAATAACTGTTTGGACATGTATACTTATTTTGTATTTTATTTATACTTTAATATATTTAACATGTATTGGTCATCCTGTCATCTAGGGGAGGGAGTGGGGGGAAGGAGGGGAAAAATTAGAACAAAAGGTTGGCAATTGTCAATGCTATAAAATTACCCATGCATCTAACTTGTAAATAAAAAGCTATTTAAAAAAAAAAAAAGAAGTCTATTATAATTGTAAGCCCTGTTAGGGCTGTCTTTTGCCTCTTTTTTTGTATCTGGTGCCAACAGGCACTTCATAAATGATTATTGAACTCTCAGCTAAATTTTCCCATCTGTAAAATGGGGATAATAGCATCTATTTTCTAGGGTTATCAGGAAGATAAAATGAGATATTTGTAAGATGTTTTGCAATCTTTAGAGACAATAATCATTTCTGATATAGTGGAGATTTACTCTTAAGAGGCCTTTTCTTTGCCATAAGGACTTAACATATGTAAAATTCATTTGAGGAAATAGTTATTATTATCCTCGTTTTACAAAGACAAAAGTGAAGAAGAGAGGTGAAAGTGATTTGCTCTAGTTAGGAAGCAGGATTCTGTCCTTGTCATTTAACCATATCGGGACCTTCTGTTTTCTCTTCTATAAAATGAGGGGATTTGTATAGATCAAGGCTTCTTAAACTTTTTTCTACTCATAACCATTTTTCTACTCATAACCAAGGCCTGAGAAATTTTTATGTAACCTTAGGTGAATAGGCATATAAAATAGGTATGCAAAAATGAAAATCTTAGTTTTGTGACCCCCACACTCAATTATAAGACCCATGTGGGGTCAGGAACCATAGTTTAAAAAGTTGGAGTATAGATGGCCTCTGAGTCCTTGCATTTATATAATATTTAAGGTTTACACTGGGAAATGAGTGTAAACTGCACTTTTGTTTTTCTTCCCAGGTTATTTTTACCTTCAGAATCCAATTCTTCCTGTGCAACAAGAGAACTGTTGGGTTCTGCACACATATATTGTATCTAGGATATACTGTATTTAACATGTATAAGACTGCTTGCCATCAGGTGGAGGTAGGGAGGGGAAAAATTGGAACAGAAGTGAGTGCAAGGGATAATGTTGTAAAAAATTACCCTGACATGGGCTCTGTCAATAAAAAGTTATAATTATTTTAAAAAAATAAGGTGTACAAAGTACTTTATATATGTTAACAGATTTAAACCATTTTCACTCTAGATCCATGATTCTAGTCTTACTCAAAGGGAAAATAAAAAAGGTTATTATTATTATTATTATTTTTGGAAGAATAAGAGATCTCTAAAAGGTCCTTTAGTGGTTCTCAAAAGAAACTGAGGCAAAGAGGTTAACCTAGCTAATAAATGTCTCAGGTCATAGATATTGACTGGGAGCTCCTGGGCAAGTCACTTAAACTCTGGGCGCCACAACTATCGAGCCAGATGTGGTTTCCTTAAAACAAGGGGGAGGAAGGCTCAAACGTTTTGAGAAACTGGTAACTTCCTGGTGCCTCCCAGATTTGAGAGGGTGCGTAACAGGAGACCTATCCACGCTCTGGGAGGCCAGAAGCTTCGGGGGGAGTGCCTGGACGCTCAGCGGTCGCCCCGCCCCTGGGGCGGGGCTCACGTGGCTCCCCTTTTCCCTTCGGAGGCCCCAGCTGGTGTCCTCTTGTGCCGAGCGGTCTAGAGGTAGCGCTCGGGCGGGGCTGGAGCTTGGGGGAAGGGAGGAAGGAGGGATTTCTTGGGCCTTCCTGCTCCTCCCCACCTCTGGTCAGGACCGGAAATGAGGTCACAGAGGGAACCCCCCGCGGAGAGACGGGGCCCAAACTGCGGTGGCCGTTGACTGGGGCTGCGGCAGCTGGTGAGTGGGAGGTGGGCGGGAGCCTGGGCCCCCGGGTCCTGCCGGTCTTCGGCATCTCTTTCTCCATCTGGAACGCGGACTCTGGGGGGACCATGGCGAAAATCATGGGAGGCAGCTCCTAGGTGTGCGGTAGTAGTGGTAGTGGTGGGCGGGCCCCGGGGAGGGGGGCAGGAATCCGAGGTTGACCGCTGAGTGTTGGGCCTCGCCTGTGTGGGGTCCAAGGCCTTCTCCGGCACCCCTGGCCGCGACTAGGACCCCGGGGCCCTGTTTCCTAGGCAACGCCTTTTGCCTTCTTGCTTCTCCTTTTCCTCCTCCTCCTCCGCCTCCTCCTCTTTCTCTCTCCTCTCTACCTCCTTACTTCATTTTCCTTCCCTCCTCCTACTTCTATTCTTCCTCCTCCTGTTTTCCGCTTCCTTCTTCATCTTTCCTCTCTTCTTCCTATCATCTCCTCCTCCTCCCCGTCCCCACTTTTTACTTTTTTACTGGTCTTCCGAGGTTCTGTGGCACGGGGCCTCCCTTCCCCAAGATAAGGGGTTGAAATTTAGTCCACGCAGTCACCCACCCTTGTGCACTCTGGAGGAGGATGGGAGATGAAACTGATTCTCCATGGTCTTGTCTGACAATGCTAGCTAATAGCCTGGACTGAGAGGAGCTCTTTGACCACGAGTGAGCCCCAAACCTCTTTGGGTCTGGCTTGGGAAGATCAGGATCTTCCTTTTCACCAGCATCTCCCACCTCTCCTCTCCACTTATGTCCATTGGTTTCAATTTTTAACTTTGAACAGGGATGCTTCCTCTGTTCCATTATGTGTGCCTGCATTGATTTCAGTGCACTTGCAACTGGAGGTGTTTGAGTCTGGAAATTCTTTTGACATCACCTGTTTGAGCGATATTGTATTTGAGGGAGGAAAGACATTTCCACTAGGAATGCGTGTGTATGTGTATATTATTATTAAATACATTAAACTTTTCTATTTTGACTTAGTATATGCATTGAAGTTTGCACCATTAGTAAGTCTGAGATTTTAGAGCAATGATCACCTCCTTTATCTTTTTTTGGACTTGAGGACAGCAATGGTTTTCAGCTACTTTAATATTTTTTAGGTGAAATGTTATTCTAGCATTTTGATGATTTGAATTATATGTCAGAGAAACATCATCTTGGTAATTACTTACATCTTTGCATCTTCTACAAGTGGCTACAGTAGATGACATTCTACATAGAATTTGCTGCCTTGACTACATGGTGAAAATGGAATGATTGAAAAGCCATTGTAACCACAAACTGATAACAGAATACTTTGTTTCATGAATTGCCATTAGGAAAATGTATGATTGAAAAAGAAGGATTGAGAGTAAGGGAAAATAGCATAAGTATTTTTGTGAGGATAGGAGAAATCAAGGAAGGTCCTCTAGCATTTGAGTTGGCTTTCTTTGGGGATCTTGGGGACTATAAACAAGAGTTGCATAGGTTGGGCAGGCATGAATGCCTTGGAGGGAAATATCCAAATTAATGTGGTCACATTTGAGAACTGTGGGAAATATTGACTGGTAACCACCAAACTTTAAACGGTGGTGAACACTTTTTTTTTTTTTTTTTTTGCAAATGTGCTTAAAATGTGCTTAATAAGGAACAAGAATACATTTAAAAATACCTCTTTTTTTCTTGGTTCAAGGCCTCTCTTTTACAAGGGATAGTGGTTGAGATTTAGTCCACCCCAACTTTCTACATTTTGGAGAAGTGTTGTAGTTGTTTTGTTGAAAACTTATCAGAAGTTAGTTTTTTTGAAAACAGATTTTATCCCTTCCTCTCATCATGAAAATTTTGAAAGTGAAGTTGTTTTACAGTACAATTTCTAGTTTAAGCAAGTGTGAAATTTCAAGTTCAATCTCTTTGTTTTGAGTCAGTGTGAATAAAAAAAATAAGTCCAGAAAACCAATTAGCTAGAAATTTGAACCCCAAAATTCAATACCATCAGTTTTATGCTTAGCTTGGTTTTTGTTTGTTGGTATATAGGGTTTTTTTTTTTTTTGGTAGCAACAAGACTTGTAATTTGAAAGGATGCCAGCATCTTTAGGGAGAAAATTAAATGTTGGCAATTATTCAATTCCTTTTAAGTATTCTTAAAGGACAGGAGGTGTTAAATGGGGTTTTTTGTACTGAACTATGTTTTAGGTGCTAATATTGAGCAATTTGCTCTTTTGTGAGTTGCCAGATTATAATAATTATATATATATATATATATATACACACACACATACACATACACACACACATTATATATAGTCCTCACAAAAGATCCTATTTTATAAAAGCAATCAGCAAGTCTTCTGACTCCAAATCTACTGTATTTCCATTTCATCATGTTTTCTCTTATTTTATGTGAAACTTTGTAGTTCTTTTTTATAAAAACATGCACTCTTTTGGCATAGAGTATGTGTCAACTACGTTTTTAGAAGATTTTTTGGGGAGAGCAAAGACTTTAGAAAAGGAATTGGAGTGTATTTTAATGAAAGGTGACTTCCTTCCCTATTTCCAACTCTTAAGTAGGATATGTTTACAGTGCCAGAAGTTACTAGTGGCATATGAGTATATGGGATGGCAATATGGTATACAATACTATCTGCTTCACTTCTTAATTTTGTTTTTAAATGCTTGTATTTTGGCAGACGTGGCTTCATGGATGAGCTAGTACATGATTTGGCCTCAGCCCTGGAGCAGACATCTGAGCAAAATAAACTAGATGAGCTGTGGGAGGAGATGGCTCTGAGCCCCCGACAGCAGAGACGACAACTTCGAAAGCGGAGGGGTCGGAAGCGGCGTTCTGATTTCACCCACTTAGCGGAGCATACCTGCTGCTATAGCGAGGCCTCGGAATCCAGCTTGGATGAGGCTCTGAAAGACTGTCGGGAAGCGGCTGCAGTCACCAACTTCAGTGACTCTGATGACACAATGGTGGCCAAGCGACACCCCGCTCTCAGTGCCACCCTAAAGAGCAAGCAGCACACATGGCATGAGTCAGACTCCTTTACTGAGAATGCGCCCTGTAGACCATTGCGGCGGAGGAGGAAGGTTAAGCGAGTGACCTCAGAAGTGGCTGCCAGCCTCCAACAAAAACTAAAGGTGTCAGATTGGAGCTATGAAAGAAACTGCAGGTTCAAGTCTGCCAAGAAGCAGCGGCTGTCGCGTTGGAAAGAGAACGCTCCCTGGACTTCAACAGGCCATGGGTTGTGTGAGCCTACAGAAAACAGGACTTTCCTTAGCAAATCCGTCAGGAAGGAGAGGATGGAGTGTGAAGGTGATGAACAAAAACAGGGCTCTGATGAGAACATGTCGGAATGGTGAGGCCCCCCTTACACAAACCAAAGGTTTTCCCAACTGTTTCCAAAGTACAGCCCGCGGTCTAGTGCCAGCCTTTCATAACATATTTGCTTCTGCAGTTTTGATTTTGAAGTCCTATGTTAACCAATAGTGTAGATATCTCCAGGCTTCTTACATGATCTTAGTAACAAGAGGTGATATTCAGAAATCATCCATCTTTTGTGTTGTACTTATGAGCATGTTTTGTGCCACTCATGTGAAACTTTGGATTTGGCTTTGAAAACTGTTACTCTTTATGTCAACATTTTTACTTAGTGTGAATTATTTGGAAATATCTGAGTTTTAAACTGCTAAAACACTTGCATTAATCAGACATGTAACATGTCTAATATAAAAACAACCAAATTCTTTCCATACAGGGAAGCATCAAAAATAAAAACATTGATTCCTATTAGCTTTTTCATGCTAACTTTTATAAAAGACTTAATATGTAAAGAATTTTGGCTAACATGTCAGCCTAGTTTTTCTTAACCATCTTATTCCAGATAGAGGCACCTAGGACCTTGACAGTTGGTGGACTCCCACTGAAGAGGCTCAACTTGATGTCTTCCATGAGTCTTATTTCTGACTCATCTTAAAACTTTTTTACACTGCAGGACTTGTGACCTCTTCTAGGACTTTGCTTTTCCAAAATGTGTCTTGAAAGCATAGGCATAAATCATGGGCAGTTTCAGGGTAAGATATGTCAGGTTCAGGAAAAGCTGCCTTGTGCTTGAATGTCTGTTGTTTTTATTGATTGGCTTTTAATCCCAGCATCTTGATTTCACTCTAAACCTTACATTCTCTAGTCTTCAGAAATATATCAAGGGGAGTTTACAGTTTTACTTTACTTCTCTTCCTTGAATACATTATTTAAATATTTCTCTTCATGTACACATTCTTTAATCCTGTACTTTTCTTATTAAGTTTTCCTTCTCTTTTACATTATTGAAATTCTTGATTTATCCAAGTTTCCTTTCTCCTTTTTTTTTAAATAGCTTAGTTTCTTAGATCATTATGGCTTTCATTTTTTAACATATTTACAAAATTTTAATTTTTTCCTACTTAACTCTGTACTTTGGAATAGTAGCTTGTGACTTTTTTCTAAATACTTTTCAATTTTTTCTTTTTACATTAGTTATTTCTTAAACTATTTTACATATGGATATAATTATTTTCTTTATTCTATTCTAATTTTATTATTATTTTAGGGTCTAGGCCCTAGACTAGGAGTTTTTAGCTATTTTTGTGTCATGAATGCTCAAAGTAATATTTTTCAAATACATAAAACAAAATATATAGATTTACAAAGGAAACTAGTTACATTGAAATATTCTTTGCATTTTTTTTTTAAAGTTCACAAACCTCTAATCTGGATTAGTGATTTTTTTTTTTTATCTAGCTTCTAGATGTAGATCCTTTAATTAGTCAACTATATAAGTTTCTCTTCCCTTTCATCTTGACTTACGAGTATATTTATTTCATCTGATAGGAGTTAGTCTTGACAATATACTTTTTGGTTATCTGGTTATCTGAAAGTCTGGCTTAAGAAAGGGACAGGTTTGCATGTTTCTACCATTGCAGAATTTGGACCTCTTTTTTAGGCCTTTGTTTCTCACCAAGTTTGTCTTGAAAATAGGTTTATGGGTATAATTCTCTAATATTTGAGGGTGTCAGGAACACATATTTCTTTTTTCAATTTGGAAAATAACTCTCCTATTCTAGTTTAGACAGGATAAGGGATATCAAGAGCTTCCTGTTCTTGACATTTCTCAGAATTTAACTTAATTTTCCTTACCTCCTGTCCCAAATCCTCTTCTAATATAGGTAGAAAGGAGTCCTGGGATGGAATTACGTTAGAAGCAGAGGGAAGAATTCCTTAAGAATTTTATAGTTATTCAACAATTCTAAAGGCTACCACATCTTAACTAGCCAGGACTCTAACATAAATGAAAATATAGAAGCTAAATATGATTCTTCCCTTTTATATTCACTTCATTTGGGAAATGGGAGAATTTTCCTTGCTTCTCTAAGGCTGTACATTGAGTTGAGACTTCTATCAAAATATTGTTAGTTAAAATTTGTAATTTTTTTTTAGTTAATGACAAATGTGCCCACTACTTTTTAGCATCCTCTTTGCTCAGCATCCTTTTTGCTTACCTTATAATTTAGATTGTTTATTGATATGTTATTCAAGATATGGAAGTTTGAAGCTATTTACTAAGTATTAACTAGTTAGATTTCCAGAATTCTCCCACTTGCCCCATTTTTATTGTTAGATTCAAATATTATTAATTTTACTTTCTATGTTGCTGATCTGAGAATTAGTAAAAGAAGTTTAATTTATGAAAACTTCATGATGAACTTATGTGTAGCAATTTTAAGATGGACTTTTTAAAGAAAAGTAGGTGCTGCCTTTAATTTAAAAAATGCTGGCATAACTCAATTACTTGAAGGTAGTTTTTTTGTCTAGCTTTTCTGAAATTCATTTTTGAAATTGACTAAATATGGAGTCACTTTAATTTCCTTTTTTCCCCCTTTTCTTTCACTGTCCTGTGATAACCAATTATTTTTTGCTCAATCATGACGAGTGTGATTGGATCATGAATGAAAAATAATCATGAAGGTATTTCTTATATATTCATCTCTTTCTTTAGGTTATTTATTCATACATTTACATGTTGTATAGCTTATTTGTCATTAATTTTGTGTGTATGTGCATATGTACACATATATACACATAAATATGTATATGTGATCTTATGAATAAGATTTTTTTGGGGAGTAGGGACAGAAAATACATTTTATCAGTAACAATGAGTTGATTCACACAAGCTAATCATAGGGTGTTGGGCTAACAGACCAACTTGGTTGTTCTCACTGAATGTGTAGTTCAGCTCTTTTCTCTTGGGTTAATTGAATTGGTTTGGTGATGGCTTGAAGTGGCAGCCAAGAGCTTCCTGAAGTGATGTATTAAAGGCCAATTTCACAGGAAAGAAAATATTCCCTTCTTCCTAGAAGGCAAGTGACAGAGACAGAGTGCTAAACCTACCCCTCCTTTTGTAGCCCAGGCTGACCTTCTGCAGCCCTGCAGTGCCTCTTGTTTTCTTATTTTTATAGAAAATCAATATCCCTTCTGACACAAACAATAGTTCAGAAGCAGGAATAAATGGATGAAAGCTGAGCTCTCTGTCCATCACCTCTCACTTAAACTCCCCCAAACTCTTTAATTATGAGTGTGCTTTGCTCTAGGTGTTTGCGACAGTGAAATTGCTAAATGAGGACCATTTTAACCAAAGATTGGGTGATCAATAACACTCTATAGCAGTAGCTTGTTGAATCAATAGCATTCATTATTTCATGGTTAAGGTAAGTAGCCTCCTTTGCAAGTGGAGGTCATTAATCAGTGCTTACTGGAGCTGGGAAAAAGGACATGTGTAGCAGGTTGAAGATACTGCTTTTTAATCCTATAAGTGGAGATGTTGATCTATGATATCTTTCTATATATTTTGCTACTTCTGTAAGCATAGTAGTATTTCAGAATTTGGGCATTTCTAGTAGAGATTCCTGATTATTTAAACATTTTATAAAGTTATTTAGTAGTTTGCTATAGTAGCTTTAGGTCTATTAGATAAAAAGGGCCCAATTTTTAGAACCAAAGTATGGTCACAACAATCCCATTTTTATTTTTTTTTAATGTGTAATATTTATTAGTTTTTCTAAGAATTCATTTTACTTTGATAACTTGTTTATCAACATATTATATGTGTAAATAACCAGAATACAAACAACTTCTATTACTATTACTACTACCACCATCATCTCTTGAGGATAATGAGACATTGTGAATCCTTACTAGGTAATGTAGATAACGTAAATCAGTCCTTTATTTTCAATCTTATAGACATCAGTGACAAATGATGTGACAAGACTGGCAAACTCTCCAAGTAAAAGAGCAAGCTGTTCTGGAGAGAGTGTTTTACACTTTTCCCCAGTTTTGAGAATTTAGAGGAACTTTGAAAATTTAACTAGAAGATTAGAATTAACCATTTTCCCTAAGAAATGGTGAATTGATTCCATCTGCTATTGTGAACCTTTTTTTTTTTTTTAAGCCTAACTTGAGGTTTTCCCTCTATGCTCTGAAGAAATAGTGAAAGGATTAAAATCTTTGTATTGGGTTCAGAGGAAAGTTATTAAGTATCTTGGGGGCAAACTCTAAAAGATCATAGTTTACTTCAGGTGTACTTTGGGAAAGAATATATTGAGGTTATTTAATATGAGGATAGTATTAAAAGGACAGTTTTTTAATCCCTCACCCCAATTCCACATACTTAAGGCTAAAGTGGAACTCATTTTCATGGAGTCTGTGTTCATTTGCTTTTCTCTGGGGAAGGGGCAGAATGCCAGCTCAGGAAACTACCAGGATAGGTTTGCTGTTGCATAATAGCTTACTTCTCTTGAGAGTTAAACTACAGTCAGAAGTTTCATAGTATCATAGATGTAAAACTGAAAGAGACTTTAAAGTTCAATTCATTTTACAGATAATAATATAGGCCTAGAGAATGGAAGTGACTGTTTTAAGATCTTACTGGGATAGTAAAAGCCTGAGGATTTAAACCTCCATCTTTAATCCAAGTCTAATGTTTTCTTATACAATATTGACTCTTTCCCCATTATATTTCTGGAATGGGAGACAAGACAAGTGAGTTTCAGTAAGAGCTGGGTTTATTTTATTCTTATTTTGAGCATATATACTAAAAACTCTGTTTACTCTAATTTAGCCATGCATTTGCTTTTTTTATCTGCTTGGGAAGTGCAAAGATTTAAATGTTCAATGAGGGAAATTTCACTTGACATTGATTATAGTGACTGGTTGACTTCTTACTGTTTGTACTGGTTTTGAAGTTTCCTACTTAGGTTCTTTTGCTTATTTTTCCCTTTTAATCCATTAAAAAGAAAATATCTTTATAGTATGCTCTAGAATAACTTCTCTTTTATTTTATTTTTTATTATAGCTTTTTATTTACAAGATATATGCATGAGTACTTTTTCAGCATTGACAATTGCAAAACCTTTTGTTCCAACTTTTCCCCTCCTTCCCCCCATTCCTTCCCCCAGATGGCAGGTTGACCAATACATGTTAAATATGTTAAAGTATAAGTTAAATATGATATATGTATATATGTCCAAACAGTTATTTTGCTGTACAAAAAGAATCGGACTTTGAAATAATATACAATTAGCCTGTGAAGGAAATAAAAAGTGCAGGTGGACAAAAATAGAGGTATTGGGAATTCTATGTAGTGGTTTGTAGTCATCTCCTGGAGTTCTTTCCCTGGGTGTAGCTGGTTCAGTTCATTACTGCTCTATTGGAACTGATTTGGTTCATCTCATTGTTGAAGAGGGCTACATCCATCAGAAATGATCATCATATAGTATTGTTGTTGAAGTATATAATGATCTTCTGGTCCTGCTCATTTCACTCAGCATCAGTTCATGTAAGTCTCTCCAGGCCTTTCTGAAATCGTCCTGCTGGTCATTTCTTACAGAATAATAATATTCCATAACATTTCATATATCACAATTTCTTCAGCTGTTCTCCAATTGATGGACTTCCACTCAATTTTCAGTTTCCGGCCACTACAAAGAGGGCTACTACAAACATTCTTGCACATACAGGTCCCTTTTAGAATAGCTTCTTTTGTTGCATATTTGGTCTTGACAAGTTATTGGGAGATTAACTTCTGGGGAAATATCAAATCCTATAGTTGGTAATGTGAGATCTTCTAGAATAAGATACCTTTCCTCCTCTGCCTACATATTTTCAAAATTAAATGATAAAGCTTTTTATTCAGTTAGAAATTTTTCTATATATTTTTCATTTTCTTTATTATTAACTTCCTTTTAATAGGATAATATTGAAAGATGGATAGGTTAGTCACTTTACTTGCATAATTCTAACTCCACATCTAGAATGGTTGAAATACTGTGTAGCTTTAAGTAATTGTATCATTGTTGCCTGTCTTATCATGGTCTTTTTGTTGTTGTTTTGATTCCTTATTTTTCATCTTTGCCATTTGCATGGGTCGAAGTAAAGTCTCCTAAGTGGAAAACTTGTTTTAATTTGAAATTCTCTTACTGTTACTGCATTGAAGCAAGATTTAATGACATTTATGATATTCCAGTTTTCTATTTAGGCCTTTGTTCATATTCATATCCTTGGACTGTTTATCTGCAAGTTATACAATAAGTTAGAAGTTTTTATGAGGAAGAAAATAAATTTCAAACATGAGTTTTTCAAACAAATTTGTAAATATTATTGCTTAGTAAATACATCAGATATTAGATGTAGAAGGGGAAAAGATTAAAGGAAAAAAATGAAATTTTTTTTCATGATTATGAGGCATATGGCTGAAGGAAATGGCTTTTTCCAGTTGCGATCCAGAAATCTTTATGCTGTTGCATAAAGGGAAAGTGGGTGCCATTTAATGTCCTAAAGTTACTTCATAATGAACTGTATTTAAACATTTTCAACAGCTTAATGGAAAGACAAGATGACATTAGATGATATAGAAAAATTAGGGCAAGATCATTTATTCTCTGGGAATGGTGTTGCAAGTAATGGAAAATATATATAGGCAGGAAATTTTAAAATTTTGACCTTCATATTATTGCCCAGCTTATGTTCTTTGTAATAGAGAAGTGATAGAGACTTTTCCAGTGAGGTCAGGGGTAAATCAAATATATCATCACAAATGTTTGATGTAGTTCTTGAAATGTGAACTATTAAGAATAAGACAGGAGGAGAAAAAAAAAATTGAGGTAATAAGATAAGCAAAGGAGGAGTAAGATTATTGCTGTTTGCTGGTCATGTGATGATCTACTTTGAGAATTATTTTAAAAAAATAATTTTTGTGGGTTCATGTTAAAACAAGACAGTTCTCAAAAAAAGAAAAGCATATTGTTGATAGTAACCATTTGGAAAAAAAGGCACCAACAGTTATCCAGTCCTGTCTTGCATGCATCAGTTGGGCAAAGATGACAAAAGGGGAGAATGACAATTGTTGAAGGGTTTTGGAGAGGACAGACATAGTAATGCACTGTTGGTGAAGCTGTGAGTTGATCCAGTCATTCTGGAAAGAAACTGTACCACTAGAGTCTCTTAACTGCATATCCTTTGACCCAATAGTACTAACTAGGCATATACCTCAAAAAGATAAAAGAAAGAGGGGAAAAGATCCCTATGTATAATACTATTTCCACAAATATTTTTTGTTATGAAAGGAATTGGAAATGAAGGAGGACAGGAATCAGTCAGGAAAAGTTTAGTGACTAATAGTATAGGAATGTATTGGCATTGTGCCTAAAAAATTACAAAAGAAATGGATTAAGAAAAACCTTCAAAGTCTTAAGTGAATTAATGTAAAATAAATCAGGAGAACAAATATTAGAATAATTAGAATATTAGAAAGAAAAACAATTTTGAAAGACTAACATTCTAAACCATGTAATGACTGCTCCATTAGATGCATACTTCCTCCCTTCTGACATTGTGTGTTAGACCAGAGTATAGAATGAAACGTGTGTTTTCATACATGGACAATGTTTGACTTGACCATGATTATAATTATTGTCATTTATAATGGGGAGTGTGGAATGATAGTGCTATAAAACAGTTATCAGTGAAGCATTAAAAATCATTCCTGAGAAGAGAAGGAAGCTTAAGGAAGACTGAAAAGCAAAATAATTTGAAATTGTGTTAAATTTATTGTATACTGTGATAAAAAAACAAGCTGTTCATAATTTGTGATTTTATATGGAAAAAAAGAAACAGGTTTATATTTTTAAGTGAAGAATATAGTAACATGAAATAATATATTTTTTAAGAATTTGCTTATTCATGATGCTGCAGATATGATTCAAAGTCAGACAATTGATATTAGCCTTATTCTTTGACTAGATTACAAAAGAAAGTAGATCTAGAAATAAATGGAACTTCAGAGACTTCCATCTCTAGAACTGGTGTGCTGAAAGTCATACAAAAAACATTGAAAGCAGGAACCAAATCTAGGACCTCTTATTCCAGAAGTAACACTTTTCCCATGGACAGAATCCTGTAGAATATAATCATGCGATTACGGTTTTTAGAATTGGAAATGACTTCAGAAGACCTTGAGTCTAATTCTCTCATTTTACAGGTGAGAAGACTGGCATAAAATTTGTGACTTGCCCAAGGTCATACTGTTAAGCATCTGAGGCAAGATCTAATTTAAGGTTGTCTTGCTTCCAACACAGTTGTAAAGTGTTTATCATAGTGTCTGGTACATAGTGAATTAAACACTAATAAATGTTAAATATTGTTATAATTCTAATTATTATCATTATTATTAGCCCCTATGCCACCTAACTGCCTTTAATCTTTAGGTATTACATATAGAATGCATTTTACCAAATGTATCTGTTTTGTATTAGGTTGCAAAGCCTTTATTTGACAATATATAATTGTTGCTTCTTGCCATCCTTAAGTTCTTCTATTTTTAGCAATGAAAGAGATTGTTCTAAGTATAGCGAAAACCTTCATTTCAAAAATCTGTGAAGATGATAAAAAAATCAAATCATCAAAAGCAGCAGGAATTGCTAATGGTGATATTTCAGAAAATAAGACTGATTAGAAATGTCATAAATTGAATTACGTGAGTTTGGTAGTGGTGGTAGCAGTATCTTTTTTTCTCCTATTTCCCTTTCCTTCTGTCTAAGAATGAAGGCTTTTAATACTTTCTTGACATTGACAGCACAAAGTTCAAAAAATGTCATAGCTTTCTTTATTGTATTTTGATTTTGAATGGTTTATTCTGTTTCTTGGGGTTTTCCCTGCTCTTGTACAGTAGCAAAAATTGAGAATATGCTAGTAGCATTTCACATTGTTTATGATAAAATTTTTAAAAATTGGATCTAAGTAACTTAATTTGTCACTTTCTAAACTATTTTTGTTGTAGCGAATGTCTCTTTATGGGAAAACTACATATATTGACATATATGTGGATATTGCCCTAAACTAGTTAAACAATTTTTATATCATCAAAAAGTTTTTTAAAATCTAAAGATTTCATTACAAAGTACAATGAGGCATAAATGAATTTCTAGAAATTATGAAGCTATCAGTTCTTTTCTGATTGGGACATGAAATTTTCCCATTCAAAATTTCTGTAATTATTTTGTGTCTTAATTACTCATAAGATAAGTGAATGCAGTGCAGGAAATTTTGGGACCTTTAAACTAATTTGAGATGTCTAAAATATTATATGACTGGAACTTATGTACAGTTTTTGTTTGTTTTATTCTTTTTTTCCAGTGAAACCAGCAGTGTATGTAGTAGCAGTGATGCGGGTCTTTTCACCAATGATGAAGGTCGTCAAGGTAATCATTATCTCAGAGTCCTGAGGCTGTGCCTCAGTGTTTATGAAACAAGCCTAGTAATTATAAGAGTGATTCTTTTTGAATGTGGAATTTAAATAATGTTTGAATAATAGGAATGCATCTTTGGGCTGCTATTTTTTCTGAGCAAACAGATATATCCATAATATTATCTTTATCATTGTGTGATATATAAAACTTTTTTATTCTTGTGTAGGAAAAATTTAATTGCTTGTATATATTTTTATCCCTGAAAAAGATTAGAATTTTGTTGAGTGTTGCTTTTTGTTAAAAAAAAAAAAAATCTTCATGCTGTTCTACAGACGTGACATTTGTAACATGGAACATTGCAGGCAAGTTTAATATATTAATAATGAATTTTAACTTTTACTGCCCTAAAAGATGAATTTTTGTTTAATAGGTTTGTGTCATGTGATTCTGGAAATGTGAAGTTGGTTTAGATTTTTATTTTTTTAAACTAGCTTTAACATTCTCGGATTCTTTGTAGGGAGTTAATGGCATAACAATAGTGACAACATTTCCAAATCATAGTTCACTTTGTCAAATTCTACTAACAGTTGAAAGGATTCTGCTATGTCTGGGAAGACTGAGACATCTTTACCTCAGAGCTGTCAGGTTTACTAAAATCTGAGATGGCATTCATACCCTCCTATTTAAGTCCAGGAAATGCTATGTGAGCTACTGTGAATGCCACTTTGAACACTATAAGGAAGGATAAGTTAGTTATAGGGGACCTAATTTGATTTTGTGGGGGTCTTCTCCCTAGGCAAATGTTTAGAGTCTTGCTGCTTTTTTCAGTCCTGGTCAAGTCTGATAATTTTACTGTGGTCCTTTTTATATGCACAAAGAGCTGTTTGCATATACTACCCAGAACTACTAATACTTGAACACTTCACATTTTGATTTTACTTAAGGAGAAACAGTGGAGTGACCTAATAAGTTTAAATTTATGGAGCATTATTTTTATATAGGGACCTGACTTCAATATAAAGGATTAAGTTTAGGAAGACATTTATGAAAATGAGAATAAAGTATTGAGCTACTATCAAGGGAGATTATGAATTTTGTACTTAGTGGCCTTTTTAACTTTTTTTCTCCCTCAAATAGAAAGATGGTCCTATTAATGTGATATAGGTTTAGTACTGAATTAGATATATAATTTAGATGATTTATCAAATTCTCTTTTATCCCAGAAAAGCTATATTGATTTTTTTTTAAATTTATATAATTGCTTCCTGTTTCAGGATAGTGTTTGGCATTTCTTATTTGAAAATATTTATATGTGTAAAATATTATTATGAGGTCTAGGGAATTTTTTTTTTTTGAGATTAGAAGGTATAATGAACATAAAAAGAATATCTTATTAAGTGATCTTTAATTTTACTACATTCTTGTTTTCTTGGCAGTTATTGCTGGGCTATAATGATGTGCTTTTTTTTTTTTTTTTTTTGAGGGGCCAGTGAGTAGACCTGCTTTCATAGGAATATCATTGGATATAGATAATTTACCCAAGTTAAAATTTGGCAGGTTGCATTAACTTTACTTTTTTGGAGACTGCCAAAATGATTTAACATTGATCACAATTCTGTGTTTAAATTCAAAAGACTGGCAAGTTCAAAGTAGCTCTCCTAAGATACAGTTCATAGTGGAATTAATATATTCACTCAAGTAACAGTTGTAGTACTTTGTTGCCCTCTCCATCATTTCTTAATTCTGTATTTTTGAGAAGAGGGATGAAGTAATTTATCATATTTCTGTTTTGGCAGGCAGAAATTTTCTCAACAACAAAGCACATTTTGTTTCACCTGTAGCAGGAAGACATCTTAAACTGAGAGAGCTAAGTGATAAGAGATTTCAGCCCTGGCCTGGTCATTAATATGATCTTGAACAAAGAACATAATCTCCCTTGACCTCAGTTTCCTCACTGATAAAAAGAGTGGATTAGATTACATGATCACTAAAATTCCTTCCAATTCTAAAATTCTGTTTTCTCTTAATTTCTTAGTGATCAGACTATTAAACCAATGTTAAGTTGCTTATCTCTCTCCTGTTAATGAACTATTAGGGAGAAAGGTATGAATACATGTTCTTTGTATGACATAAAGTTTGAATACATAGAATGCATTCCAAAACCACCAAAATTTGAATTGTAAGACAATTTATGGATTACAGTCTTCAACTAACCTTTCCCCTCTACTAGATATGGTACAGAATAATCAATTTAAAAGCTATTCAATCTTATAACTCACACTTCTTATCTCTGAAAGATTTATAAAAATTTTCTTTACAATGTAAGGTAGATAGTTCTACCTTTTGCAATTTGATGTGTTTACGGGCATATACTTAAATGTGCTATAATATTAAATTTTTTTTTTAATTCCCTAAAATGTGACATTATAAAAGTTTTTTTTTTGGCCTCTTTGTAAGATTTAATTGTTGATAACTTGGCTTACCTGTTTCAGGGGATGATGAACAAAGTGATTGGTTTTATGAAGGTGAATGTGTCTCAGGATTCACAGTCCCCAATCTTCTCCCCAAGTGGGCACCTGATCATCGATCTGAGGTAGAGAGAATGGATGCAGGACTAGACAAACTTTCAGATTCTACATTCCTTTTGCCCTCTCGTCCAGCTCAAAGAGGTGAGTTTCCAAGTTGTTTGGGAGGCAAGATTAATGATAATTTAATTATTTGGTCACATCTGATTAACTATAGGCTGATTAGATGATTGTCCCATTGCAGAAGGATATATAAATTCTGTCTGCCTGTGTTAATGACGTCCTAAATGTTCTTGGGTTCCTTCAAACAACTATATGGGTATGAAATTAGATTGGAATGGGACCAAGGGTAGAGGTCTTAAAAAAAACCCACTTGGAGAATTCAGAGCTGGCTCATTTTCTCTTTAGGCTTTAATTTTTTCATCTGTAAATTTGAGGTAAAGTGGGGCATAGTGGAGTATATGGTAAGCTGAAGAGAGTTTCTTCCAATACTTGTACTTGCATTCCTATTAGGATATTACAGGTCATTACTTATTTTGCTGAGCTACATTGAAACTAATGATTTCTTAACTACTCACTGGAGGATGCCGAAATGTTGGCTCTTTGGGTTTGGTAAGAATAGATTTCTGTAAGGAAAGTTTTTAGAATAATAGTTTATTTTACTAAGAGATTAAAAAATATTTCTTTGAATAACTCTTATTCTCATTTTTTGGTCTTTTTATATATTTTGTCCTCTTGCATCCTTTCATATTCATTCAATACATCATCCCTGCTCTGATCTTATTTTTTTTCTTCATATTATCAGTCTTATAGTTGAATTCTTTAGCTCTGTACTGCCTTATATTCTTCAAATCTAAATTGCCACACTCTTAGTCTGGGTTAAACTCTCCTCATAAATTCCTCCCAAATTCATGTTGTCTGTTTATATTTATAGGCTGATTGATTTCACAGAACTCTGCAGATAATATCTTCTGTAAATTTTATGTTATCCTATCTCAACTGGACCCTTGTAGTTCAATAGAAGTATTTTTATTTTCCCTTATTTGACTTATATTCATTCTATAGTAACTATTCCAAAATTTCTATCCTTAAGGCCTTTATGCCATCCTTCTTCCTGTACCCCCAAGTAAAGAACCTGTTGTCCTATTTGAATTAAAAAAACAGAGGCCAACTACTGGTAGTAACTTCTTGTCTTCTGTTGCATACCACAAAACCTTTCTACATTTTTTCTTGTTTCCATCTCTGAGAAAAAATGGTAATCTCATTTCTGTGCCAAGATGGGGTTCAGAATTGAACAGGACCATGAAAGCAATCTAGATGGTCTTTAGGAAATTACAGGTGTATTTTAATAGTGCCAGTATTTAAACTGTATAAAAAACCAAAAGCTCTTTTTTTACCTCAGTATTCTTCCATTGGTGTTGCATGACTGAAAAGCATGGAATATTTTGGTATCTAAAGAATTGATATTGAGACTGCTGCATTCAGATATTGACATGTTAACTGTGTCATCTCCTTCAAATTGTCCTCGTAGCTCTCTGCTTTCTTTTGTGAGATTCAGGAGAAGGTCACTGTCTTCACTCATTGACTCTTAATTCTTCACTTTCTACTTTTTAATCTTTTCCAGATTTACTTGTCAGCTTTAACATTCAAACCAGACTTTTCTGGGGTGACTCCCAGTCTGTTGACTATTAAGTCTAATGACTTTTTTTTTTTTTTTTTTTTAAGATGGTTCACGTGCTACTTATCTTTCTGCAACATTCAGCAAATTGACTACTCTCTTCTCCTACACTCTTCCTTTTGGCTCTTGTAATGCTTTTCTTTCCTGATTCTTATTTATTGATTTCTTGATGTTTTATTTGGATCAGTGTATATTTACCCCCTTAATTTTACCCAAGAGAAACATAAATGTTTCTCTTAATGACTATAATTATCTACTTCCATAGCCTTAATTACTACCTGTAAGCAAATGATTCCAAAATCTCTAATTTTTACTTATAAGCTTCCTCAATTCTCCTTTGTTAGAGATTGTTGGAGATCTCCACCAGGAAATCTGGTCACTTGAACATGTTCAAAACAAAACTCACTAATCTTTTCCCCCTAACCCTTTACTTCATTATAACTCCTTTATTTCTGCTAAGGCCCCACTATTCTTCTAATCATTTTGAAGTCATCCTGACTCTTTTTCTCTCCCATATCCCTTCATGTCTAATCACTTGCCAGATTTGTTGATTCTGCTGCCACAAAATCTCTTTCATATCTTCCTTGTTCCCCATTCAATAATGTTACAACCGTAAACCAGATTCGTGACTTCCTACCTGGATTATTAAAATTCTCCTTTTTTATTTAATATTTTATTTTATTACCTTTTGTTTTTAAATCACTTTCATTTTTGAATATGGTTTTTCCCTCCTATATTATTTATTGTCATGTAATCACTATAGTTTTACACTGGATTTTTTTAAATTATTATTTGATATAGTGCTATATTTTTTAGGTTTTTGTTTTAGTTATCAGTGTTGAACCAGGTCTGCTTGCCTCCAGTAGGCAGTTATCTTAGCCAGAAGCCCTATTACTATTCTCTCTGCTTCTGTAAATCAGTGGATTAACATTTATGTGCTTATGGTCCATGCACCGTGCTAGGCACTAGGGGTACAAATACAGCTAGGGATTGTAACTAGGAATATAAATACAAAGAGTAAGATGATCTTTACTCTTGGCAATACTACAAATGTGTATAACAGTGTAGTATTCCCACAACTTTTTCTAGAACCTCTGGATTGGGTCCCCCCCTCTAGAGACAGAATTTATACCTAGGCCTTTCTGGCTCCAGGGCTCACCCTTTTGTATGGTACCATGTACAAGATATAGGTACTTTAGCATTTTCTGAGCTAAAGAAACAGATTCAAGGTTGAGGTTCTTATCCAAGGTCCTATAAGTTAGCAGTTGCTAATTTTATTAGAATTTAGGTTTTAAATTGGCAATCTGGGTCTCTTTTCATTATGCCATTATATTTCCTTATCATTTGTGAAGTGGACATTGAACTGGCTTTTGAGACCTGACTTCTAGGGTCCCTTCCATCCCCCTTTTTTCCCTTTGGCTTCTGTTAAGGTAGACAGACTTGGACAAGTCATTTATGTAGGCTCAGAAAGACTCTTTCTGAGCCTCAGTTTTCTCAACTGTGAAGTAAGGGGGTTGGAATAAATAATCTAAGTTTCCTTGCAACTCTAGAATTCTATAACTTTGATTCTCCGTAATGAATTAATCAGTTTTTAGGAAATTCTTGATTTGTGTTCAATATTATGTCTTAATGTTTTTACCACTTTTGTGGTAAATTTTTTTTGTTTAGTTTTTTAATTGAAGAGATTTTATATGGTGAGTTTGTAGTAATATTTGTAAAACTTTTAACACAATACCTGACATAGTAAGCACTTAAATACTTATTCCTTCTTCTCCCTTTATGTTTTCTTCCCTCTCTTCTTCAGGAGCTGTTCAAGATCCTTAATGCTGTCAGTTTTATATGTAAAAGAACCATACACTTATTTTGATGATAACTGCCATTACTCAAAATAATTTCAGAATTCCTTGTTTGGCATTGTTTTCAGAATCAGAATTAAGGAGTCAGTCTTAATTTTGTAGTCATGTTGCCATTTTTGTCCTCAAATTTTAATTTTCAATTTACTCTGTTTTTTTAGATTTGCTCTAAAGTCCTTAAATTGGTTTCAAAAATCAAATCTACCAAAGAATGAAGATTTTTCATTATTGAGAATATTTGAAAGAAAATTTCATGGCTTTAAAGTTGGTTCTAAAATTGTTATGAGCAATGATAATACCTTTGGAATAAATAGGTTTTGACTTTAGGTTAGGACTTTGAAGAGAATAATTCATTTGAATTTGTAAGTTTCATTATGTGTTTAGTTTTTTTTTTTTTTTTTTTTTTGAGATCAGTTTAGCTCCTTGGTCCCACTCTTTGGGGAGTTTTTGTTTTTAATCATGTTACCTTGGGAAATTTTGTTAATGATTTTAAATAGGAGAACCTTGTACTTTTCTGATTGTAATAGAAGTAATTTTTGGTAAAGCCTAATGTCAGTATTACAATAAGCTTTGTGACTTACCTTTTAATATATTTTTGAGTTAACAGAGTTCTGATCTTCAGGAACATCTCTCTAATTATCTATACTGGACATTTCAAACTGTGTGTCCTGGAAACATTTATAGTAGAATTTATTTTTTTTTCTTCATAAACCTACTTCTCTTCTAAACTTCTCTTTTTCTATTGAAATCATCATCATCCTTCCAATTCCGAAATTTCTAGCCTTGATATTATTCTTGTCTCCTCACTCTTATTCCACATATTTAGTTGTTAAAATTTGCCATTTCTACTTCTGCAATATCCTTGGTATCTGAACCAATTTCTGTTTACACAGCTGTCATTTTAGTTCAGGTCTTCATTTCTTTACTAATTTATTGCTGCCGTTTACTATTGATCTCCTTGCCTCAAGGTTTTTCCCACACTAATCTGACTTTTACATTACTGCCAAATCAGTTTGCATTAAGGGCAGATCTGTGTACCTCTCAAGCTCAATAAACTTCATTGGCTTCTTATTGCTTCTCAGATAATAATGTAAACTCTCTCTTAGCTAAGTTTGACTATAAACTATTTTTCCAGCCTAGTTGTATACCACTTCCTCTTTCATATATTTTAGCCAAACTGACTTGGTTTCTTTTTCACACACAGCCTTTTTACTGTCTAAAATGTACTTTTCTTTACCTTTGCCTTATATAATGCCTTCTTACAAGATGCAGTTCAAGTATCATCTGGTACATGAAACCTTTCCTAACCCTTGTCCAAACCTTACTCATTTTGTCTTCCCTTCCAAAACATTTTGCATTCTTTTTGTATATCTATACATTTGTGTATTTGTGTATCTATATATCTGTAGCGATATATAGGTCTGTCTATCATCCCATTAAAATGTACGCTCTTTGAGAGTGGAATTGTTCCGTTCTTTGTATTTTTACCCTACCTTTCCCCTAGTTTCCATGAACCCCATCGCCCCAGGGCCTAGGACACTGGTTGGTCAGGTAGTAGGTTCTTAATGAATATTTGTTGCTGGACTGTTTATTTAAAAAGAAACAGCTTAATTGTAGGAGAAACATGATATAAAGGATATAAAGGTATTGGTTTTGGAAATGGGAAACTTAGGGTCAAACTTGGGATATACATTAGGTGTATGACCCTAGACAAGTCACTTAATTTCTAAATGCTTTGATCAGTCATATAAATATAATAATAATAAACCAGCACTTAATTTACATTCATGACTTATAATCTTGGTTAAGATTAAGTTAGTGAAGATAGTTCCTCAAAGTGATGACATCATAAATTCTTCCCGCATATTTAAAATCCTGGGAATTAAGGACTTAGGGTTTTGGAATGGCTAAAATTTGAGAAATGAGCTTTATGAGTTCAATTTTCATGGCAAAATTATTAAAGTTTTGTCACCATCTAAGTAGCAAATCCTCTTCAACTTTATTGAGTATTAATGACAATGTCTTCAATGTTAGATGTGGTTAACAGAGGAATTGATAAAATTGATCTCTGAGGCAAGCAGGCAGATTGAGATCAGTTTAGCTCCTTGGTCCCACTTTTGGGGACGTGGTCCAGTCTGAAATCAAAGTTATGTCAAACTCTTGAGAACCACCCTGTCCCAATCATGCACCTGAAGTTAAGTTTTCCCGTAAAACCTATTTGTGGGCCATTCCATGGCTGCTAACTTCCTTTGGGGTCAACCTGCCAAGGCAGTCTGCCTTATTAAGTGTCTTTTTCCTTCCCCCATGCCATGTAATATTTCCCTTAACTCTACTATACTTCCCAACCCCACTTCTCCTTACAGTTAACTCACTCTTTTGGAGTATTAAATCCCTTTCAGGATTTAGCTGCCCCATCTCATGGGATGTTTCCTTTCTACTGGGTATTTTGTGAGTTACACTGAGGAACTTGTCTTTCAGATGCTCTTCCAGTTCTATTTCATATTTACCATTCCCAGTATCTATTGTATCCCTTCATTTTGTCTATATAACTTTTCCCTAAATAAAACTACCTTTGACCAAAGTGAATGGTCATTGTGAATTCTTTACATGATCAAACCCCAACTTTTGGTGCCTGCCATCATAGGCTGACAAACTTCACATCATAGATCACATCACTGAGACTATAAGCTTCTTGAAGATAGAGATAACTTCATTGGGTTATTGTTTTTAAAATTCACAACACCTGCTATGGTGCCTTGAACATAGAACTTGATTTATAAATACTTGTTCAATTGAAATTGAATTTTGAGGTCTTTCCCTTTTATTTCCAGGATTCCATTCACGCTTGAATCGGCTCCCTGGAGCTGCTGCCCGATGCCTCAGAAAAGGACGAAGAAGGCTTGTTGGAAAGGTGTGATGACTCTCATTGAATTTATTAGCATAAGTAGGGTAATAATGATGTTGTTTCTTGCTTATTGTAATCAAAAATGTTGCTATAAGTTGACATTCCCCATAGATAAATTCCTATTAGATCATATGACAGAAGCATATTTGTCAGTGAATGGAAAACTACAGAACTTCTAGCTCCCTTAGCACCCTCATCCCTACCTCATCCCTAATTCTTGTTTAAGCCTAATTTTGTACTCTGTTTTAGGTAGAGAAAATATTGGTCATCAGAAGATTTATTGTGAATCATCTTGTAGTCCTGACTTCACTTTCTTTATGTTCGGTACTTTAGCTTACAGATTACTGTTGTGTTTAATTATGTTACTTGAAGTCTTTTTGCTCTTAAGATCTTTTCTATTCCTTATCATAACTCTTTGTCTAAATTTATGAAGATTTCTTTGTTCAACATAGTTTTGACCTTTCATCTCAGTATTTGTCAAAGACCATCAGAACTAATACTTGCTACTGAATGAGGCTTCGGGACTCTTTAGAGACATTTAGGACATAGGGAGTCTTCAATCTCTTTTTTTTAAATAGCTTTGTGAGATACATAATCAGGGCCAGAAGAATAGCAGCTCTATTTGGCCAGAATGGCTTAGAAAGAGAGTTAGAGAAGGAATATGAGGAAGATTGAAGGTGTAGTTGTTTACTGAAGTTTAAATGAACAAAAATTAGTTTTTAAAAAAATTTCTGTTGAGATTACTGTTTGTAATCATACTCCTGCCCCCATATACAAAGGTCATCTAGCATAATTTCCTCATTTTACATGAGGAATCTGAGAACTAGAGAAGTGTCTTATATCATTGAATTTGGCACTTTTTATATTGTAACATGTTGCTTGGTTTCATTTGTTGGAAGAGTATCTATCTACTCCTGAAACTCATTTTGTGTATATTAGAATGTCCCATATCCCTTTTGCTATGTTGGAAGCGTAGTTGGAGATCTAGTAAGTTAAAGAGTTTATAGTGGAAAGAGAAAGGTAGGGGAGAGGGCTTTTTCAGTTTTCCAAGCCTCTCTGTTAGATTTGAAAGCTAATACTTGCCTCTCTATCTATATAAGTTATAAAATAAAAGCCTTCAATTGATATGGAGAAAATCAAGCTATCTTCAGCTAGGAGGGGACAAGAATCTATTGAAAATATCACTGACAATTTGAAATGAATAGGATAATATTTACTTGTTAAATTCATCTTCATCACCTTAAAGGGGTGTTTGTCATTTACAAGGGAGGTCACTGTTCTACCCACCTCCCCCTATTTCCCCGTTCCCTGTCCTTCTCTTCTCTTTTTCTAAATTGTAATCATAAATAATGAGTTTCATTCACAGCTCCCTGCCAGCGAGCTGCTAATTACTGAAAGTACGGCTTGTAATTTACACAGTAATAAACTGTAAATTTAAACATTACGGCACTTTAAGTTAATAATTTTTCTGCTGTAACAAATAGCCCATTTTTCACCCATCCCTCCCCAAAGCCCCTCCACCTCATGTGTGTCTGTGACCAGGAGGCATGGCCATAAGAGATGAAGAATACAGGGTGTAAAACCTTTTCATTTAGCTCCATTCCCGCCCAGAACCTGACCTCAAATTAATTTTCTATAGCACTTGTTATGCTAAGATGTACAGCTTAATGCTTAGATTAATTCACCACATAGATGAACACACAAAATACTTGCCAAAAGACTGTGTGCACACAACAGGCTTATGTATTTCTTGACTTCTGTACACATTTGACTTGTGCTTATCTAGCAACATTTATACATATTGTGCAACTCTTCATGTTATGTATTAGTATGTGCACACAGCCTCGTCCATTTGCCTTCACAGTTAATGTAATGGATGTTCATGTTAAGTGAAGGGTGAGTTTTCCTGTCATTTTGCTATATTCCAAAGATGACGGTTTTGTGATCATTTATGTTACTATTTTATGAGACCTGTGATGTTAAAAGCTTAGGCTAAGAACTGATCAGTTTGTAAAAACAATACCAGTTTCTAATTTTGGGGAAAGAGGGGAAGGAGAAAATGGTTTGGTTGGTAGGATACCAATATGTGGTGATTAATTTTAGTCTTGAGTCCTTAGTAGTTCATCCAGCTCATTTAGCGAACCTTTACTATGTACTAGACATTGCACTAAGTATTTGAAAGAAATACAAAGATTCACAGGATGGTCCCTATTATCCTGTCTAGCTTACTGTCTAGCAGTAAGCACATTAGGCTCACTGGAAACAGGTTAACTTTTGGGTCTAACTATTGGCTAATATCATTGGGTTTGTCTTTAACCATAGATGCAAGGAAGGATGAACTTCACATAAGTGAATTTGAAGTACTTTTCAAAAATTCTAACAGAAAATTATACTTTGCACTGTGTGTTAGTGTTCATGGTAGTGGTGACATATTTCACTTCTCTATCTTTTTAGGAAACCAGCATGAGCACTTTAGGGACTGAGAGGGTAGGCCACATAATTAGTGATCCACGTCAGAAAGAGTAAGTACCTGTTGTGTTTCTGGTTGGTTGATTTCTAAGAAAGAGAAAGGTCAGGAATTTCCTGTTCTATGTAGGGGGGAGGAAGAATGGGAATTTTTATAGCCACCAGAAATTTCTCATTAAAAAACAGAGTTTTAGCATTATGAAAGAGACTTTAAAAATCCAGTGAAATGTTGTTTATGACATTTGTCCTATCTAGAGCACTAAACCATGTGACATATCTTATATAGCTGTTTTTTTAAAATTTCTAGTCTACTTTTCCTTCTTGCTTTGCTTTTTAGATGTATGTGCTATTAAAAGCAGCTTCTCATAAATTTTTTGTTGAATGCCTAACTTAATAGTTATTTTTTTTCTTTTAATATAAATCTGCAAAATTGAAAATTATCTTCAGCTACTACCTTCTCCTCTGCCCATGTTCAATAAATATATATTGAATGCCTACTACTACTTGCATTGGTTTAAATACTGAGTGGCAAAGGAGAGGAAGCTATTAAAATAAATCTTGTCATGTGTTAAAAGTAGGAGATCTTGTGTAACTTTAGAAAGAAAGAATTTTTGTGCTAATTATTGGTGAACTCTTTGAGCAATCTGTTGTTGTAGGAGGAATGTTCTGTTCTTTCTTATGATAGCCATATCCTGTAAATCTTGTTTCACACAATATAATGGCCATTTGGTTTTTCTTCTTGCATGCTTGGGAGCCAGTTTCAGTAGAATTTATCCAACATAGGTACTGTTTTGTCTATAACAGTTGGCAAAGATACTTATAATCTGTGGTTAATAAGCTCTTGTTGACTTGGCAATTAGGTTGTTAGTCAGCAGTTTATTTATATAGCTTTGCAAATGGATTCATTATCGTGTTGCCCCTATGCTTGATATTCTCATTAGGAGGCTTTTCCTTTGGAAAGTTGTTTTCAGTGTGAAACTTGCACATGTTTAATATTTCTTTCCCTCTCTTCCCAACTCCATCTTTTCATTTCCTTAATTTGTTTTCCCTCCATCTTTTTGTTTTCTTTTCCTTTATCTTTTTCCTGCTTCTTGTATTTTGTTTTCTTCCCTTTTTTGTTCTTTCCCTCCCTTTAGTTTCTGGTTACCATCAACAGGGAAGAGAGAACGCAACCAGGTAAGTTGGCTCTTCTATCATCTTTATTTTCTCATTTGGTTTCCTTTTCTTTAGAAAGAACAAAGCGTTGGCTTCTGATTTTCCCCACATTCCTGCCTGTTCACATGAGGTAAGGAAGTCATTATCCATACATTTAACTTTTGTATTCTAAGCATTCTGTGTTCCATGGATATTTGACTCTCACTGAATTATATTATGCCTTAGAACACAGCTATAGGTTGCTGTGGCTAATTTCCTTTTCAGGCTTCAGTGTTGTGGTGGTTACTTTATTTTTTAGTCACTGATTCTTTGTTTGGCTGTCAGATGGTAATTATTTAGTTTTGAACTGGCAACGAGGATATCATAGAATGAACTGTTTGTAGATTTTTCCTGGGTGAGGTATTTCCATTCTTAGTTCCATGAGTTTTTTCCCCCTAATGATTAGTTGTTTATAACAGAAAAAAAAAAAAAAAAGAATATGTAATCATGGAAGCCGATCAATAAGACTTCATTTCTTTCACAATCTTCTATTGGATTTGGATCTCTTTTAGTGAAATTGCTGCACTAACAATAGAATAATATTCATATCTAGAAGCTGGAAAATAATTTTTACTTTTTTAAAAGATATTTTTAGTCAGCTGGGGTTTTTGGACAAAGAAGGCAAAGCTATTTCAGGTTATTAAAAGTATTTTATGCTAAAGTATGTATATACCCTACTTGGCATATTTATAGCACCTTCTTTTTCAAAACCTTTTAGCTTTTATCCCGATGACCCTGTATAGTGATCAGGATAGATAATAATAATTGTTATTGGCACATAGTATTCTCAAGGTTGCAGAATACTTTATATACTTCATTTGAATCTCGCAACAACCTTGTGAAGAGGGCACTATAGGTATTATTTTTTATTGCTTATTACAGCTCATAAGTTGCAGAAGAGAGATTTGAACAATCTGGGTCTTCTTAGCTTTACACCTGCACTCTACAACATTTCCATGTTAGAAGACACTAAAGGCCAAGATGTTAACTGCCCTGCCCCAAATCACATTGCAAGTGAGTGGCAAAGTTATAATTGGAACCTGGGTTTTCTGATTCCCTGGGCTGTACCATTTTCAAAACACCATATTACAGATACTTTTATTGTCCATCAAAATGATTCTCTAAATTAGAATAGGAAATAATACTTTGCTAGTCTACTTGAGAATGAATTTAAATGAAGTCCAATAGGTAAAACTGCCAGTTAATGGTACTTTTTGCAGAAAATGCAACACTATGATACATTAAAATATTTTTAGAGGATTAACAGAATAAAGAAAATTCATTCTTTTGAGGGAATGGAGTGGTCATGCTGCAATCATTGAGCATAATGTTGAGCAGTACATTATATAGTCTCCCTAACTTGTTTTTTGTGACAAAGTTTTAGGATAGCATAAATGGTCGAGATAGAGTAGTGAAAAGTATTCTGACAGTGTTTATTTTTTCATGGGTAGGTTGTGTCTTTCAAGTGGGGCTAATTGAAATGACTTCCTTTTTGTTCTTTCAGTTCAATCCCCTTTCTCCCCTCTATTCTTTGGATGTTCTTGCTGATGCTTCCCACCGAAGATGCTTACCAGCGCACTGTTCTGCAAGGTAATATTTCTAGTCTCTTTGAGGAGCTTCTCTAATTTCCTTCTAATCAATGCCAATCAAAGCCTCATCTGCAAACAATAATATTAATACTGCTTCTCCAGAGAGAGGTTCTCTTAAGAAAAGATCAAAGTTGATCAACTTTACAAAGTAAAGTTGGATAGTTAGTCTAAGGTCATAGTTTTAAAGTCAGCTCTTAATTCTGTGCACATTGACAGACCTGAAAATCTTATTAATCAATCTGTTTGTGTGTTTCCAACATATTTATTGTGCAAGTATTGTACATGCATTTCTTTGCATAGCTAATTGATAGATGCCAATTAGCTAAGTATTGTTTGATCCTAATGGCAGAAAGTCCATACATTTACTATTTTAATAATTTTCATATAGGGTTAACCTTAATGTTTGAAAAGATAAAGACTCTTCATAGGTACTGTTATTGTTACCACAAGAAGCTGTGACACTAATCATGGGCCTGTGATATACTGTAGAATAAAGTGGGGAAGTTGTGGGAAAAGTTTTTTGAAAGAAAAAGTTTTATAAATAGTTATACAGAAAACACAGAAACTCTTTAGTTAGTATAAACCACTTCTCTCTTAGCATCTTCTTTGGATTTAAATCCCCAGTTTTAAAAAGCAATGTGAATGTAGTTCCCTAACTTTTGGTTGGGTCTTTTTTGGTTAGATGACTATTGCTTTCATTACATGTTAACTTAAGTAAATCTTTTTAGACAGATCCAGTGTACTGTATCATGTCAGAAGTAAAGTGAAGTGATTGGTTTTGTCCACATCTTAAGTCTGTCAATAAGGTTATACAATGGTTAATTAGTATCTGTGCTTTTATTGGTATTCCCTGTTTCCTTTAAAAAGCTGTGCTGCATAGCAGCTTATGTTTCTTATCTATATATCTCATTAGTCATATAATTATCTTCTATTTCTTGCCTATCAGTATTAGTGGCTTAAGTGTTGGGAACATGGAGAAGTCTAGACTGTATTCGTGAGCACATCAGACTATAAAGAAACACTGTATATTGCTTCACATATTGTCATTGGCTGAACACTAAGGAGAATGAAAATAGATATCTCTATTTTTCTCTCCTAAATACCATTCTTTCTTTGTTAATCATTTGATAAGTACCTATGGCCTCTGTGAAACTCTTAGAAAATGTGACTGATAAAACACTGAACCTTACAGGCCATCTTATTTTCCCAAAATAATGGATGGGCCTTCTCTCTTTAGAGCTTTTTAAGGAAGGGGTCTCTAGCCAGCCATTGAAGGAATATTCCAACTGCACCTGAGACTGAATAAAAAGAATTCATTATTGGTCATTGAGATTGACTTCAGGTATGGTTGGAAGAGATTTTTTGGGGGGGTGGGGGAGAGGAGGACACATGCTTGGTACTAAGGAGAGAGCTGGTCTTAGGAAAGAGCTTTCCCTTTTTTTTTCTGTCTAATTTTGTATGTAGTGGGGAAAGATTTCATTCAAAGCATCTGGGCAGCATTGGGAATTTCACACCCATCATTAGAATGGTTTTTTTGTGTGTGTGTGTGGTGACTGTGTTATCATTAGTGGTATAATTTTATTTTGCGAAGAGAGAAGTGTTTCCTGTTTTATCACAGCATTCCCTGAGGACAGTTAGTGTATTAATTTGCTGTATTGCCTCCTGGCTGTTCCCAGGCTGTTTTCCTCTTCATCTTGGAATTTTTAATGGCTCTGGTGCCTCTTGGGAGGAATGCAAGGAAGAGTACCTCAGGGAGTGCTTCCCTTTTTTCACATGCCTATAATTACTCTCCTTTAAGAGCACAAAGAATTTGATAATCATGCTTAGGCTATGAAGGTTTTCTCCTTTCAGGCTGCTGAGCAGAGTCAGCTCTTGCATGGACAACTGTAATTCCAATTTCCCAAACATTTGACAACTGTAAAGGTTCTTCAGCATCTGCTTAATGGATAGCATCCTGTAGCTATACAGGTGCAGCGTAGCTTAAGAATTATTGATGGTCTTTGAGGATTCTTCAAATTATTCATGGAATATAATATCAGTATTTTTAAAAGGATAGTGCCTTATTTTTTTTTCTTTGATGGGAGAAATTGTTAATAAACATATCAACAAAAATTTTAAACTGACGTCCTTACCTCATAAAATAATCATAAAAAGCACTTTTAAATAAGTGAAAATGGATTGGGAGATGCTTTGGTCTGTTTTCTTTTTGCTGGGATGTTCTTTCTCTCTCTCATATACTCTCATTAAACATGTCCTTTTATTCTATGCCTGTGTTTTATGAGATTTTAAATTAAATTTAAAAGCTTTTTCTTACATTAAAAAATGGTTTTTAAATATGATCAATTATGTTCAGTGTTTTCCTGATGTTAAACCATCATTGTACCATGCCTTGGCATAATTACTCCAATCTGATCACAGTGAATAATTTTTTTTTGATATTTTGTTGTAATCTTTTTGCCAGGATTTTGTCTTAAGATTTTTGAATTCATTAATAGAATATTGGTTTGTAGTTCTTATTCTTTATTTTGTTCTTTCCTAATTTAGTTATCATTGTGTCACAAAAGAATTTCCATAGGTTAGGGTTATTTCACAATGTTGAGAATAATGTTTTTAGTGCAGATATAAATTTTCCTTTATAATTTTGATGGGATTATTTTGTAAATTCATTGTTGGTTTTATTTGTTTGTTTTTTGGAGGGGGTGTTGGATAGGTGTAGTTTTTTATGGGTATTCAGATTTCCTTTTCTGAAATGGGTTTAAGAGTTCTATTGTTGTCTTGTTAATTCAGGAACTTTATTTTTGTAGATAAAAATAGTTAAAATTTTTAGTTTTCTAGTCATATAACTTTATATGGTAGGCTCTCAATTCTTTTTATTTGTTGTGTTTTCATCTTATTTTAAAGTTTGCTAATTTATTTTTCATCCCTCTTTTTAACCATATTTTACTAAAGCTTGTCAATTTTGTTAGACATATCAATAAGGGCTCATTTACAGACTTTTCTAAAAAGCAACTTCTAATTTTATTTTTCATTTCTTTAAAGTTTTAGTTCTTTAGTTTCAGTCACATAGCACCATGTATTTATTTTTTGTCTTCAATGTGTCAGGTGCTGTGTTAGGCACTGGAAATACAAAGACAAAAGATGAAACAATACCTACTTTCAAAGATTTTTTATTTAATAGGGTGAGACATTATGTACATATACATATATACCTGTTTATACACACATATGTATGTATAATATAAATGAAAGATAGTTAAAAGAGGTATAGGGCATTAGCTATTGGGAAGATCAGGAAAGGGTGGTATTTAAATTGCCTTGAAGGAAGTGAAGCATTCTTTAAAGTGGATTTGAGGAAGGAGTACATTCTAGATCTTGGAGATAGCTATTCCGAGGCCTGGAAATGGTAGATGTAGTATCCTTTGTGAGAAAAAGATAGGGTCAATTTGGCAGAATCATAGATTGTAGCTCAGGAGATTAATGTATGAAGAGCCTGGAGAGTTGGATGGAGCCAAGTTGAAAGGGGCTTTAAAAACTGAACAAGAGTTTATACTTGATCCTAGAATTAATGGGGAGTTCATGGTATGTTTTTGAGTAGTGGAATGACACGAATCAGATTTGTGCTTAAGTAAAGGATGAATTGGAATTTGGAGATTTTGAGACAAGATGATCAATTAGGAATCCATCTCTGAAGTCTTAAGATGTAAAGGAAGACTTGAAATAAGATACTAGATGTATGAATAGAGGAAAGGGAGGGATATTGTGGAGATAGAAAGGATAGGAGTTGACAACTGATCATGTGATATATGGAATGAGGGAGAATAAAGAGTCATAAAGATTGTATTCATGGATTTGAATTTGGGAGACTGGAAGGATGGAAGTTCTCTTTTCAGAAATAGGGAAGTTTAATAGAGCAGTAGGTTTTGATGGAAAGCTAATAAAATCTGTTTTTTGGTATATTGTATTAGAGAAATCTTTAGAATATCCAGTTTGAAATGTCCAAGAGACAGCTATTGATGTAGCATTGAAGTGTGAATCTGAATATATAGATTTGGAGTAAACACATGGGAACCAATGAGGTTACTGAGACAGAGGGTAGAGAGAGAATAAAAGAGTGCCCATGGAACCTTCAGTACATATACAGATATGGTAAGACACATATATGATGTGGATGATGAGCCAGCCCCCCCCCCCCCCAAAAAAAGAAAAAGATTAAGGAGACATGGAGGATAGGAAGAGAACCAGGAGAGAGAAACATTATAGAAATAGAGAAGAGAATCTCAGAGTAAGGAGGTAGTTTAATAGTATCAAATGCTGCAGAAATATGAAGCAGCATGAAGAGTGAGAAAAGATCATGAAATTTTTGGCATTTAAAAGATTAATTTTGTAGAAATAAGTTTCAGTTGAGTAATCAGTTATATGGATATATTATAAAAGATTGAGGAGAGTGAATAAAAGAAAATAGAGGAAAAAACTTCCAACTTGTACTGAATTCTACTGTCTCCCTCAAGGTAATCATTATAATCACATATTTTTAGTGATTTGTTAATGGATCTATTTATTATCCAAAATGTTATTAGTAAGCTTTCATTCAGTACTATATCTTTACTTGTGTGTGTTAATTACTATTTTTTATTGTGTTGTAGTCTAGATTAGTATTTCTGCATTTTTACATTTATTTTAACTTGTGTTTCCAGTAAATGATCTCTTTTGGTAAAGATACTATGTGGTGCTGAGAAATAAGTCTATTCTTTCACGATCCCATTTGGAAGACTTTGTAAGTCTTTCACCTCTAAATCCTCCAATAGTTTATTTAGTTCTGTTCATTTTTTTTTTTTTTTTGTCTCTTAGATTTATTATAGATTTTTGGCCAAGAACTCTTTCCTTTCTCCATAGATCAGGATAGGTGATTTCTTCTTTGCTTTGTTAATAATTTGCTTATGTCATCCTTTACGTCTAATTTATTTACCCATTTGAACAGCTTTCTCAGTAGCTGGGATCTTTTGGTTTATTAGATATCAAGTTTGATGCTGTTGCTGTTCAGTTTTTCAGTCAAATATGAATCTTTGTGACCCCAGGGACTGTACATGGCAGGTCCTTTTATCCTCTACTGTCTCCTCAAGTCTGTTCAAGCTCATGTTCGTTGCTTCTATGACACTATCTGTCCATCTCAACCTTTGCTGTTCTTTTTTTGCCTTTAATTTCCCCCAACACCAGGGTATTTTCCAATGAGTTCTGTCTTCTCATGTGACAGAGTATTTTAGATTTAGCTTCAGTATTTGTTGTTCTAGTGAATAGTCTGAATTAATTTCTATAAGCATTGACTGATTTGATCTTGCTGTTCAAGTGGTGGTGCTCAGCTTTCCTTATGGTCCATATTTCACAGCCTTGTATCATTACTGGAAAAGTAAAGCTTTGAGTATATGGACCTTTGTGGGCAAGGTGTTGTCTCTGCTTTTCAGTATGCTGTCTGTTTTCCATTTTGTAATTTCATGGCTGAAGTTGCCATCTACAGTGATCTTTGAGTCCAAGAATACATCTGGCACTGCTTTCATTTCTGTTTGCCAAGAGGTGATGGAACCAGTTGCCACGATCTTAGTTATTTTTTAAAGTTACATTTCAAGCCAGCTTTTAAACCCTCGTCTTTCAGGAGATGTTATTTAATTTTTCTTTCAAGAGGTGTCTTAATTCTTAATTCTTCTTCACTTTTTGCCATTGGAATGTTATCATCTGTGTATCTGACTTTATGGCTATTGTTCTTTAATCTTAGCTTTTGATTCATCCAGCCTAGTATTTTGCATTATATTTTCTGCTTACAGAATATACCCTTGTCAGAGTCCTTTCTCAATCTTAAACCAATCAGTTGTTCCATGTTTGGTTCTTACTGTTGCCTTTTGGCCCACATACAGTTTCCTCCATATTTTGTTGTGATCCACGTAGATACAAGGTTTCTGCTCATATGCTTCAGTATGTTGTATATCTATCTGTTCCATTTATCAGTGGTTCTTCCCCTCCCCCTAACCCCAGTATCAGATTGTTTTGATAATTGCAACTCTGTAGCCTACTTTAAGATCTGGTGTTTTTACATATTTTTCCCATTGATTTCTGTGATATTATTGAACTTTTGTTTCTTTAGTGAACTTTATTGTTTTTTTCTTTTAGCTTTGTAAAATAATTCTTTGATAGTTTGAGATAACATTGATTTTGTGTGTTTGTGTACATACACTTCTTTGAATTTACATTGTTTTAATCATTGTGTATATTTTCTTGTCTCAGTTTACTTCACTGTGTCAGTTCATGTACAATCTTGTTCTGTATTCTTTACCTAGGTTATTTCTTCTAACACTCTAATATTCAATTACAGTCATCTACTGCAAATTGTTTATCTATTCCCCAATTAATGGAGCTTTATTATTTTTTTTAGATAAAATGTAAATATTTATGCATAATATAATCAATTCAAATAGTCTTCAATTCACCGCTTATGTAAAATAAAAAAAAAACTCAAAATAATTTCTGAGGTTTATCTGACAGAAAAGGTGACTTGAGAAATGAGATGGAAAGAGAGAGAAGCGAAAGGATAGGGAGAACACAGGCCTATATTACTATCCCTCACTGCAGCTGATGGAGCAAAGCCAGGATTATGGCTTTGTAACCTCAGTTGGCTCCTCCCAACCAGTAGCAAAGTTCCTTGGGGGATATGGGTGTCTTGTGAAGCTTTATTTTCAATTCTTTGCTATCACAAAAAGTATTGCTATAAATATATTCACATACGTGTGTGTGTGCGTGTGCATGTGTGTGTGTGTGTATAGTGGAACTTAGTTTTTATCAGTGAACATTTTGGTCATTTTATTTACGTTTCTAAATTGTTTTCCAAATAGTCATACCATTTGATAGCTCCACCTACAATGTATTAAGGTGTCTCTTATCCTATAATATCTCAAAAATTGACTACAGACGTCTGTTGCTTTATGTAAATGGAGCAGCTACAGATCTCTGTGTGTTTTCCATATTGTGAATTTGCTTGTGGACATGGGGAAGTGAGAGAAGGGAGTTGGCACATAGTTCAAGGACATGTTGGGGCTGGAGACAAGAAGTGGAAAATAGGAGAAGAATACACAGAAGTCAGGGGTAGCTGTGTGGGGCATGGCTGGAACTGAGAGCAAGAGCATGTGAGGGCAAACATGGGAAATGGACACAGAACACAGATAGAGATGTCTTAGAGAAACATGGGGATTGGGAACAGAGAAGTGATTGTTGAGTGTGGACTAGGTATCAGTCCTCTCTGTCCATTCTGCTTTCACTTGGAGGCTTTAGGGAGAGGCCACAGAATGTTAAGCCGAGGGGAAGGAATAAAAAGAGGGAGCATAGTACCATACAGTAAAGTTAACAGATTTTTTTTTAGAATGCAGATTTCTTTGAGAATTCTTTATATAAAGTTGAATTTGCATAATTCTAATATTATGTATAGTGAGAACTTGTCTGTATTGTCATTTTTTTACAACACTTGCCAATTTGAAAAATATAAGATAAAACTTCAGGGTTATATTGATTTGCATTTCTCTTATTATTAGTGACTTGGAACATTTTTTCATGTGATCCTGGGTACTTTACAATTCTTCTTTTGAGAAATGTTTGTTCATATCCTTTGACCACATATCTATTTAAAAAAAGTCATAAAAAGCACCTAAAACCAAAAGGAAGCATCATATGAAATGAGAATGTACTAGAACCTCTTTGAACAAATTAAGGAGTAAAGCAAGGAGATCCATTGTCCCACTGTTATTTGATGTTCTAGAAATGTTTAGCAATAGCAAATAGGACAAGAGAAAAAAATGAAAGGTATAAAGATAGGTGAAGAGAGGGGATAGAATTATTTCTATTTGTTGATAAAAGGTTATATTTCACTAGGGAACTAGCAAAGATATTAATTGAAACAATAGCTTCATCATAGTTGAAAGCTACAAAATAAACCCTCACAAATCAACTATTTCCATATCATAATAATAACAGTAATAATAAAACCAAAAAAGCCGTAATAGAAAGGGGAATCCCATTCCAAATAACCCCAAAAGACACAAAATATTTGGAGCCCAACCTACTAAAGCATGCAGAAGAGTTACTTAGATTCGGTTAAAAAGTTTGTTTAATCTTTTTATAGTTATGTGCAACTCTTTGTGACCCCTTTTGGGGTTTTCTTGGCAAAAAATACTGGAGTGTTTTGCCATTTCCTTCTCCTCATTTTACAGATGAGGAAACTGAGGCAAGCAAGGTGAAGTGACTTGCCTGGGGTCACAAAAATAGCCTGTGGAATATTCATTGTCATGACTGGGCTGTGCTCACATAAAAATGATCAAAGTTAATTTATACTTTTAATATCATGCCAATCATATTACCAAGGAATTACTGTCTAGAACTTGATAAAATTAACAAAATTCATTTGGAAAAAACAAAAAACTGGGAATATCAAGGGAAATGATAAAAAGCAGTAGATTAAAAGAGAGAATAATAGCTTTTCCAGATTTCACTATGTTACAAAGGATCAAGTCTTAATTTCTTGTAACGTGTTTCTTTGTTACTGCCTTTATGAATATAAATATAAATATCACCTCCTTTTTTCTGTTAAGACTCTTAACAGCATCAGTTCATAAAGGGGTCATTCTTGAACAAAAATGTTACTGTATAGTAGAAGTCACTCTAGGTCTCAAATCATACTATGGGTCATTGCCCTCACTATGATCAGTCTCCTTTCTCAAAGACCATGCTATTATAATTTTAGTTATTTAAAACCATCTCACCTCACTCTTCCGTGCCTATTCTATATGCCATTTTCTCCTAGTATCTTGCATATTCCTATTGTCCATGAAGATTCTGTAGATTCTAAGAAGATTGCTTCTTAATACATACAATAAACTTCCAAAACTAAACCCATAGGGAAGTCTCCCTTTTTTCCTCCTGATAAATACTTAATTTCCACATGAGAGAAGTGTTTCTCAGTGCCACACCCTTTCTAGTTCCCAGTTTCAATCCATTACCTCTGCTCCTTCTCCTAGTCATTCACAGAACCCATCTTACTGAAAGACTATAGGAATCACCATTTCTTCACTGTTTTCTCATGGACTTAAGAGTATATTGTTCATTTCTCTTCATCCCCCACTTTTCCTTCCTTAATTTTTGCAATGTCTTGCTGCAGCTGTGTCCCACAAAAGACATTAATTCACCTTTAATGAGAAGGGGCAGCTGTCATGGGATTTAGTCTTTGGCTGTTTATTGATCTTTTTTTCTGATATTTTAAGTTCCACTTAAATCTTTATTATGTCCTTTTTTTCATTTTCATTTTTTGATGATCCCTCTCTGTTCTTTCTTTTACTCTGTTATTGTTTAATCTTCCTCCCCAAAATCTCTAAATATGAGATTTCATTACTTGTTCTTTCCATGATAGCTTTATTTACCTTTTTGAATATTTCCATTGCTTGAGGTCTATGATTAAGCCCAGGTTTCCAAGGTTGTCATATTGGGTTAATTGGTGCATTCACTTTTGGAGTGTATGATTCCATTTTATTTTACAATTTTTATGTGGTTATGGAATCAATTTTGTGTTATTTGAATTTCCTTTCTTTCATAGTTAAGTCTCTTTGTTGCTTGCAAAATTTGGTGTGATTTATCATTGTATTAAATTTAACTTTTGTGTTTTTTAGAATTTGAGCTAAATTTTTTTCACCCCTCATTGTTATCTGCTATATCTCAATCAACAATTTGTTGTCTGTGTCAACAAGTTCTGGACAGTTTTCTTGTGTTAGGTCCTGCATTATAGTACTGTCATGTTCTTCTGGGAGAACTATAATCCTTTAATTATCTCTGTTCATTTTGTCTTCAAGGTCAGTTACTTTGACTTGTATAGAATTTATATGGTGTTCTTTTAATATTAATGCTTATTGTTTTTCTTCTCTCAAATTTTCCTTTACTTTAATATTTTTAATTCCAAATCTGTTAATTTTTCATTTCGCTAGAGAGATTCTTTATCCTGGGTACATTTTTCCTAATCTGTTGATTGTATTTTTGAATTCTCCAACAAAAGCTCCAATTTCTTATCCATATTTATTTTTAATTTCTTCTTTTGTAGATTTTATTTCCCCTTTGAACCATTCTGAATTTCTTCACGTTTTGGAGTCTACGGGAGTCTTCTCTCCTTCATATAATAAGATTAGTTAAGAGATTTTTGTATTCTCTTTCAGATTTTGTTCATTCTTCCTTATGGTTTTAGAATCTGCTCTGTTTCACTTGTGTGCTGGGTTTTTATTTAGGCTTTTTCTCTTGAAATGTTTGATATTTCAGCCTTTTTTTTTTTTTTTTTTTTTTTCCTTTTATCATTTTTCTGATTCCTCTCTCCCTATTAAGTAGACTTCCCAGGGATGGTCTTCAGGTTTACCTCAATCTTTTTTGTGTTAGGGAATGTGGAGATTGCCAACTTGTGTCCTTGCCTTGGGTAACCCTGGGGCAGCTTCAGGAATTCCAGTCCATTATTTACATGTGATCTTGCCAAAGATGTGTGAAGGCTGGTGGAGAAGAGTGCTGAATGAGCTTTTTTGTATATAAAATTCTCTTTGTGTTAGGTAATTTATATAGGATTTCTCCTTGTTAGGGACTCTTCTACAATAGCCTTTTCACAAATTTTCCTTGTTATTTTGTCTTTCTTTTCTGTACAGCCACTAAAATAGCCTTCCTTATGCAGACCTGATCATGTCACTATGAAGTTCATAATTAAATGTAATTTTATGCTTAGAAAATTATTCCTTTAAACAATCTGATATGATGTAGAATAGTGTGTGAGTACTGTTATCTCTAACTTATAGATGAGAAATTGATGCTAAATGGAATGGACCATACTCAGTGTCACCACTAATCACTGGCAAAGTTCTTTGCAGCGAGATCTAGTATTCTTTCTATTGTACTTTCTCTCCAAGGCCTCCTCTGCTTAAAAAAAAAAATCTCATGTTGCTCCCTTTTAAAACTTGTCAGTTTCAGACTTCTTTTTCAGTCTTATCTCATTCTCTTCCCATCCATGTATTTTTTATTTCAGCCAAATTAGACAACTTAATATATTTTGAACATGCCCTTTGCTTTACATACTTTCTTCTACCCTGTCAACAAATGGGATTATATATGTAAAACACTTTATAGACCTTAAAGCGCCATATAAATTCCAGCTATTATTATTACTTTTCTATAATCCTTATTTTGCCTGTTAAATTCTTTTGTTCTTTAAAACACAGCTAAAATGACACTTCCTCTAAGAATACTTCCCTGACTCTTCTCTTTTTTGAAATCATTATAGTTTGTACTTCTTAAATATACTACACATTTATCATTTTATAACAAATAATTATGTATGTATAAATATATCTCACTTCCCACTAAGCTATAAGCTTCATGACACTTAACTAGCTGTGTGATCCTGGGCAAGTTACTTGACCCTTGTTAACCTCAGTTTTGTCATCTATAAAAGTAGCTAGAGAAGGAAAAAGATACTCTAGTATCTTTGCAAAAAAAAAAAAAAAATCCCCAAAAGGGGACACAAAGAGTTGGACATGACTTAAAAAAACCCATCATTCCATATTTCCCAGAGTTGAAGATAATCAGATCCTATTGAATCAAGTTCATGACATGCCCTATCTGAACTTGGTGACTATTTATATAAAAAGACTTGCAGAGAGATCTCTCTTTTTAGGAGTAAGTGAATTGTAGTAATTTTAACTAATGACCTTTGTGGGTCAAATTTGAGTAAAACTAGTGGAAATTTCTTACTATTAAGATTTTTTTTTCATTTCTACAGTCCATTGTGGTTTCTTTCTAGTTGTTAAAAGTTTTTTTTTTTTCCTTGCTCTTAGAGTCTTAGACCCAGGTCCTTCTATAGGATTAACACATACTTCTATAGTACATGCTAATAAGAACTTAATGCTATTATAATGTTTGTTACTTTGTACTAAAATAAATGTTAATTGATGTTGAAAATCAATAAAGAAAACAGTGTATTGTGGTCCTCAGAAACATCAATTTTATTCATAATAGTGGCTGTAAATACAGATCTTTTAGCATGGGAACATTCAACTTCATTTCTATTCTTATGCAAAATATGAATCCTTTTAATGAAGTTTTCCAAAATGAATGGCTTTAAAAACAATGGCAATACAGTGCTACTACAGGCAACTTGGCATAGTGAGTGAATATAAGCTGCTTTTTATCATTAGAAGTGACTAAAACATTGCTTATCCTAAATCTAAAAAATAGTCATTTCAGTTACTTTTTGCTATAAATAAGCATGTTTATCCAAAATATTTTCTTCCAAAAGTACATAACTTCCCTCCCAGAGACATAGCCATCTAGTCTTACTTTGCTAAACAATAGTGAAATTTTAATAGCACACCTAATTCTTCAGCTTCTTGGAGTTGAATATAAGATATATTTATGTGCACACACACACGTGTGTGTGTGTGTGTATGTGTGAGTGTACGTTTTCAGTGAATTGTTAATAATTTGCAACATTGCCTTGTGATTTGTTTATTGCTCTTTGTGTAAAGTTATTTGAAATGAGGAATTTTATTCATTGCTTTTGTAACCTAATTTTGCTTTGCAAATTATTTGGCTAAATAAGTTTCTTCCAGAGAGGAATTCATATGTCTATTCAGCTATGAAATAAGCGTTGGCAGGATCTATAGGTTTTTCCCAAATTTCATCAATTTCCTTTCTATCTCTTCCCGTCTAAAGGTGATTTCTACCTTACATTTTCTTAGGACAGTTTGTCTGGACTGTATTCCTGTCCTATTCATCTTTTTTCATACTTGTTTGCATGTATGTCGCATTCTTCTTATTTTATGGTAAAAAGCATCTTGAGTTCAGGGAGTATGCTTAACCCTCCCAAAAAAACCAAAACAAAACAAAATACTTTATCCCCAGTGCTTAGCCTATGTAAGTGTTTAATATTTTGAGTGGAATTAAATTGAATTCTTCGCTCACTAAGAGTAGAAGCTGAAACAGAGATTAGGTGGTATGGTAGAAAGAACACAACTTAAAATGAATTAAAGAATCTGAGTTCAAATGTCACCTCTAGCACTGTGTGACTCAGATAAATCTTTTTTAATCCCGTTGGACCTCATTTTCCTTATCTACAAAATGGGCTAGATGTTTCTTGATATTATTCCAGCTCTAGTTCTATGATCCTGTGTTTGTAAAATGCAAAGAAAATTAAATAAAAATTAAAGGGCCAGTATATCTCATTTTGGATTAGTTTCCAAATTCATTTCCATTATGAGGTCCTAGTTTAAAAGATCTTCATCTTTATTTATTCCTTTGATTTGCTTTAGGATTCAGAAATTATTCTGGAACAAAAGTATTTCTAGATTATTCAGTATTATTGTCACAATTATATTTATAATAAATGGGAAGAATTTTGGTTTGATGGAAGGAGTTAAGCTCTAGTTCTGACATATAAACTTGTGTGGTTAAGAGACAACAACTCTCTAAGCCTCATGTCTTCTACAAAATGGGGATAGTAATATTTGGACTTATCTCAAAGAATGGGAATGCATTTTGTAAAGTTTAGTGATATGTTATTGTGAGTTTTTATGTTAATCATCTCCTAATGTCTAGCACCATGTCTCACACTTAAATGGCAATTGAATGAATCAGTTGCACTCTAGATTGTATTGATAACTTTATAATGACTTATATTGAATCATTGATATCATCAGTGATAAGGCTATTATCTTTAAAAGAGTTTAAAGTTAGCTTAAAATACTGATTTTTGTCAGTCCATAGTATTCAACCTTATTTTCTTTTCGTTTCCCTCTTTGATTGTTTTTTTTCTATACACACATCATATTATATATCTATTATACACATAGACTTTTAATTCTGTGCAGCTCTGGAGTGAAGGGGACACTGTCCCAGGCTTCAGGTTTTTTTGTGCAGCTTCAGATTTTTTTGTGCAGCTGTTTCAGAGATAATTCTAAGGATCTGTAAGTTTTTAGTTCTTCCAAGGGATTTTGGTCTGGGAGGAGTTGTGTTTATTACTCCTTTGGCCTGTGCTTTGGACTGTGAGCAATTACAAGTACTTTTTTTTTTTTTGCCCTAGAACTGTGAGGAAGGTCCTACCTCCTCTTTGGGTACAAGCTCTGAAACTGAGAACCCAGTACTGTGAATCAAATCCAAATTGGGCAGTGCAAAAGGGTGTTGCCCTCAGGGTCAGCAAAAGGGCCCTTTCAATCTTCTTCTAATAAGTTGTCTGAACACTTTACCATCTATGAGCCGAGAAGTCTAGAAACTGCCATTGCTGCTTCTGAGTTGACCCCAAGGCCTCTTGCTGGTTTGGTGGGGTGCAGTCTGCATTCTACTTTTAACCTTGGTACAATAGACCCTTCTTGCTAACCTTTTGAATTGTATCAGGTTTGAAAATTGTTTTATCCTATTCTTTTTTGGCGTCTTGCCACTCCAGAGTTTGTTTTGAGGCATTGTTTAAAATTGTTTCAAAAGTTTTGTGGGGAACTCAAGCGAATTCCTGCCTTTTTGCCTTTCTCTTGGCTCTGTCTCTTGGAGAGATTTTAAGATTAAAATTTTCAAAGTACATAAAGAAAAACTTCTGATGAGAATTCAGAAATCATCTGGAAAAACAAATGTGGATGCACAGGGTACTCAATAGCCTACTTACCTTTTAAATAGATGTGTATAGAAAATAAAGATAGGTGACAGAATGAATGCAATATCCTGGCATGGTCCTATAAAGATAGTGTCTATTTCATGCTGTTTATGTGAAAAGAATGTAGAAATGTGAACTAGTTAGCATGAATGGATTCAAAATTGGATGAATGACGGGACCCACAGAGTTCTGATATTTCTGTGTCATCTTGGAAGGAAGTTTCTAATGGAATGCCTTTGGTGTTTTAGCTTGATATCCTGTGTTGCTGTTCAATGGTTTTATCATTGTCTTAGGTAATAGCATGCTCATTAAATTTGCAGATGACACAAAGCTAGAAGGGATGGCTAATAACTTGGATAACTTTCAGAATCTCAACAGAACTTGACGGATTGAAATTTGGGCTAAATCTAAGATGAAATATGATAGGAATAGGTATAAGTAAATGTTTATACTTGGATTAAAAAAAATCAGCTTCATAAATATAAGATAGAGATAGCATAGTTAAATAACAGTTACTCATAAAAAGGGTTGAGTGGTAGCAAGTTCAATATGAGTCAGTGGTATGTCAAAGCTAATACAATCCTAGATTGCATTATGAGAGCACTAGGATTGGTTGGTGCCTGTTCTTGTGACATTGGAGTATTGTCTTCAGCTCTAGGCACCATGTTTTAGTAAGCACATTGATAAGCCAGGAAAGAATCTAGAGGATTCTTTCACCCAGATAGTGAAGGACCGAAAGTCATGCTATGTGAGTTATTTTGAAGGACCCAGGAGCATTTAGACAAGGAGGACTTGATAACTCTTCAAGATTTGAAGGATTGCCCTATGGAAGAAGACTCAGGCTTGTTCTGCTTGGTTCCAACAGACAGAACTAGAAAGTGAAGGGAAAAATTGAAGGTTTAATATAAGAAAGAAGTTCTGCATGGTTTAGAGTTGTCCAAGGCAGAATTGGTAGCCTTTGGAGGTCCTGGTACTAATTCCTCCTTAGAGGTCTTCAAACAAATTCTGTATGCATTTGCTGCATATGTTGTAGAAAGGATTCACATTTAGTATGACTTAATCTAGATAACCCTTCCAAGCAATTGCATGTCTATGGCAAGATCACCCATTATTCTTGGAGGAATATTATTTTACTGTACTAAGAAATTGTTTTCTGAGGTTTTTTTTTTTTTTTTATTGAGATATAGATTGCAAGCATGAATGTAAATTATAATCAACAAAACCTCTTCCTGTAATAGGTCAGAGTAGAATTGATCAACTTGGTCAAGTTACTAAATTAAATGCTCAGTCATTCTCAGTCATAGACTTTATTTTTTTTTTTTTTATTATAGCTTTATATTTACAAAACATATTAATGGGTAATCTTTCAACATTGACCCTTGCAAAACCTTGTGTTCCAACTTTTCCCCTCCTTCCCTCCACCCTCTCCCCTAGATGGCAGGTAGTCTAATATATGTTAAATATGTTAAAGTATATGTTAAATCCAATATATGTATACATATTTATAGTTATCTTGCTGCACAAGAAAAATGGGATCTAGAAAGAAAGAAAAAAACCTGAGAAGAAAAACAAAAATGCAAGCAAACAATAGCAGAAAGAGTGAGAATACTATGTTTTGTTCCACACTCAGTTCCCACAGTTCTCTCTGGGTGTAGATGGCTCTCTTCATCACTGAACAATTGGAATTGGTTTGAATAATCTCATTGTTGAAGAGAGCCATGTCCATCAGAATTGATCATTGTATAATCTTATTGTTGCCATGTATAATAATCTCCTGCTCCTGCTTGTTTCACTCAGCATCAATTCATGTAAGTCTTTTCAGGCCTCTTTGAAATCATCCTGCTGGTTATTTCTTACAGAACAATAATATTCATATACCATAACTTATTCAACCATTCCCCAACTGATAGGCATCCATTCAGTTTCCAGTTTCTTGACACTACAAAGAGGGCTGCCACAAACGTTTTTGCACATGTGGGTCCCTTTCCCTTCTTAGGATCTCTTTGGGATATACGCCCAGTAGTAGCATTGCTGGATCAAAGGGTATGCACAGTTTGACAACTTTTTGAGCATAGTTCCAAATTGTTCTCCAGAATGGCTGGATGCATTCACAATTCCACCAACATGTATCAGTGTCCCAGTTTTCCCACATCCCCTCCAATATTGGTCATTATCTTTTTCTGTCATCTTAGCCAATCTGAGAGGTGTGTAGTGTATCTCAGAGTTATCTTAATTTGCATTTCTCTGATCAATAATGATTTGGAGCACCTTTTCATAAGTCGTAGACTTTAAATGGCAAACAGCCTTGGAACTAGAGTTTCTTATGTAGTTAGGTATCAGAAAGCTCATTCAACCACCAGGAATCATCTGTAAATTATCAAGTTAATTAATAGAATTGAATTTATTCCAGAATTTAGAGAAAATGCAACATTGCAGCCAATTGTTCTGAGAAGGACTGCTTGGGGGAAAAGGGACTTTGATTCTGACTTTGGCTTATATCTCCTTCCGTCTTCTTCCATCTGACCAAAGGAAGGCCTTGCTGTTTGTATAAAATCCATCTATTTGGATGGTATGCGAGTTATGGCAAATAACCTTTGGTGGACACAGTCTTCCTTTTTAAAGCCTGCTTGACATTCATGATCAGAGGATATTTTAGCAAAATTATTTCTGTGGTTCTTTCTATAATACTGTTAAAAATAATTATCTTGGTTTTCACTTAGGACCAATATAATTATCCCTAAAATCTATGTGGTTTCCACCACTATAGCTTTTTAAAATTTATTTTAGATGAAAAATTAAGATCAGTCACAATCTTTGTTAGAGGTAAGATTGCTTATTTGAATCAGCCAGTCAAGGCTAGTGTTAACAAGGCCAGTAAACTTCCTTGAATAAAGTATCTGCAACAAAAGAGAGTTCTCTCAGAACCAGATAAGAGATTCTAACTGTCTGGAAATAGAGGAAGCAGGGAGGATCATTTAGATGAGTTGTAAAGAACTTGCAGCTCAGATGCACCAGCTTCTGGTTGATAAAAAGGAAGGTAGGATCAAGGTATGGTTGTGGTGGGAAGAAATATTAAGAAGAGAAGCCCTATGAGTGTCTTACTGCAGAAGACTCCCTATCACTGTACCTAAGTAAAGAGAGATCCCAAGAACGACTTTTTCCTCCAACTTCCCTGTCAGTGTGTAAAAGCATTGATGTATTAAAGTTTAAAAGTATTAGAGCAGAGCACCCTATTACCTCTGCCTAGAGATTAGAAATTTTCCTAAATGAAGGTTCAAATATATTATTATTGAATTTAGAACTTTTTATCAAAATTAGACTTGCTAAATAGTCACAGAGGAGTGATATTAGTGTAAGGCATACCCAAACAAAAGTAAAATTTATGGTATCTAACCATGAGTGTTTATCCAGTGGACACTCTTAAGACCACTAATGATGAGAAAATAACTTCCTTCAAAAGAAAGCTATTTTTGAACAGGATTAATTATTAGGAAATGTTTTCTTTTATTGAACTGAAATCTGTCTCTCTGCCCATTGTTCTCCGCAGACAAACAGAGCAAATCTTAATATCTTTTTCTGTATGGCAGCCTTTGAAATTCTTCAAGACAGGTATCATCTTCCACTATCCTTCCTTTCCTCCCTCAGGCTTCCTGTCTTTAGGCTAAATAGCTTTAGTTTCATCTACTTTTATAGGTCATGGTTTCTAGTCACTTCACCATCCTGGTTGCTCTCCTTTTATTGCCAGTATCCTTAATTAAATGTAGTACTTGAAATTGAGCACAATACTTCAAAGAACACCTCTCTTTGATTTGGACATGATTAGTTGCAACTAATGTTTTTAATTTAATTTAAAATTTCTTAAAAGCAAAAAAAAATTTATTGTTGATCTTCAATAGGATAAAAAAAATCCATGTTAGAGATAGGAAGGTTAAAATGGATTATTTATAAAGTGTTATGCAAATGCCTGTGTTCATTATAGAATTAAATTTTTCAATGTTTGTTTACTTGAGAATAGACATTTCATTAATGATTTTAGAACATTTGACTCTTTAGCTCTTATATCTGATATCATCATGTTTCTACAATATTGTTTCAAAATTAATACTGTATATCTGATGCTCTGAAGTCAAATGGTAAAGATAGTATGGCTGTATATTGTTGGTGAAGTTATGGACTACTTTTGATTAATTCTGAATGATTTTAGATAAAAATTTAATTTAAATTGGCAGAAGGACTGCAGATTTTTTTATGTTCCATGATTCAGTTTAATCAGTCAATGTGAATGTATTAAGCACCAACTATGGGGAAGGAATTTTGTGACAGATAGTGGTAGTAAAGATATGAAAATGAACAATATTCTAAAGAAACTTAGATATTTTACTGAGGGGATATGACCTGTACAAGGATGAGTAAATACATAGTAATTTAAGGAGAGAGAACTCACATCTTGGGAAGATCAGGAAGGATTCACACAGGAGAGATGATACCTGAATCCTGAGCCTAAGTCTTGAAGGAAGCTAGAGATCCTAAGAGAAAGTTGAAAAGGGAGTACATTATAAATATGGAAGACAACTTGTGCAAGGGTTTCCAGGGGAGGAAATGGAGTACTGAGTTTAAAGAGCAATTAATAGACTGGATTGGCTGAATTTTGTGTGAAAGAATAAAATGAAAAAAATTGGGAAAGGGTGGTAGTCAGATCAAAGAGGTCTTTAAGTGCCAGTCTGAGGGGTTTGTCTTATTTATCCTAGAGATAATAAGGAATCACTCAAGATTTTTGAGGAGAGAATGACATGATGAGGGCAAGTGTTAAGCTTCCAGTGTAAGTAAACTAAATACATTTCATTAAGAGAACTGCTTTAATTTGTAAGTTAATAGAGTTTTTATCTTTTTTTCCTCATGTTATAAGTTGGTAGTCTTTATCTCTTTTTCTCATGTACAGACAGGCAAATGTACACTTGGGACCACCATGTTCAAGGGACATAAAGAGGAAACGGAAACCTATGACCACAGCATCTCTGTCCAGCCCAACTGCAGGTAAATTGGATTTGATTCAAAGTCTTCTCCCTGTATTCTGCAATAAACAAAATATGTGTGCTGTGGTAGAGAGAGTAACCAATTGGAATAGCTTTAAGGGGCCTGTTCATTAGGCAAAGAAAACTATTTGCTTAATAGGTGCAACATGCTTTACTTAGACCTGGAAATGACCCCGATTTCTCAAAGATTATGCCAGTAGAGCATTAGCTTTGGCGGATCCTACCAGTCTGGGAAGGTTTTAATTATGGACCTGCTGATAGATTTACAAAAATGTCAACCATCATAAGACCAACCTGGTAGTAATAGCCTCCATTTGTGTTAGCACCTAATAATTTACAAAAAATATTTAGAGAATCAGTCCATAAACAAGTATTAAGTGCCTACCCTGTGGCACTTAAGTGCTGAGGATACAAGAGATTACAGGAGAATAATCTACATTCACAAGGAGTTTACATTTTATCAGGGGGAGAAAACATGAATATTTTATAAGTATATGCAGAGTAAATACAAGCTAATTTGGGATAAAGGAGAAGATGAGAGTAGATATAATCAAGGATTCATATAAAAGGATTGATCTTATGAGAAAGATCATCTTTTTGGAGAATAGAGTAAAGGAAGATAAAGGGATTTTGAGATGAAGAAAAAAGGAGGGAAGAAGAAGGAGTGAATGACCTCAATTTTCTCTATAAAGTATAAAACAAATTCCTCAGTTAAGTGGAGAGTAAGGTGAAGGGGTGTATGTAGAAACCTCTTTTGGAAGTGGCAGAGGAAATCAGTTTGGGAGAGTAAATTATTATTATTATTTTTTACAGCAGTGATGACTCATTAGAAATTAGAAAACCTATATTTGTAATGGATTCAGTCAGTTTGATTATATGAATTCCTTTAGCTCTGTTCTACAGTATATGAGTAGGAGTAGAGAAGGTAGATAGAAGGATTCCAGAGTTGGTGTTGCAAAGCGTGAATTGTAAATGACAGATAAATAAGTCAAGAGATTTGAGAATGGAAGATAGTGTGGCATTGAACTGGTTAATTATAGGGTTGGGATTGTGTAATAAAGAAAATTAAAGTCAAAGTAGTGTGATAGCCAGAGAAAATATTGAGGGATAGTGTTATTAGAGGTCTCTGAGAATGAATGATAGGTTTATGAGGGGTTTGGCATAGAAAGAGATGGAATGATAGACCATGATTGGATAAAGGAGTGTCATTTTTAAAAAATCTTGAAAATGGAACATTTGTGAGTAATGTTGAGAATCTAGACTTTGAACCAATCCAATCCAGTAAATCCAATAATCATTTTATTAACCATTAACTATATGCCAGGTACTATACTAAGCACTGCAAATAGGAATAAAAAGATAGTCCCTGCCATCAAAGAGTTTATGATTTAATGGAGGAGAGACAGCACAAAAGAAAGCAGGGAAGTAGGGATTATAAGTTTAAGGGGAGAGGGGAAATGAGGCACCGGGGGCTACCAGATGGAGGTATCATGTTATGTGCAGTTGAAATCAGGCAGAACAACTAATGCAGAGTGAAGTGAGGCCAAAATTCCAATTTCTGCCCTCTTTGAAGGATAGATAGCATTGGGAAGAATTTGGGTACCACATCCTGCAGTTGGAGGCAAAATGAGGCTCGGGAAGTGGTGGTATTAATCAAGGCTTGAGTTAGCAGCATTATGATGAAATTAGAGATGGTAAGTCTAACCCAGAACAGCATGCAGAAGATAGGGAAATCTTGGGATCTTATCTCTTAGAAATTTGACAGCAGGTCTTTGAAAAACTTATAAAGATCTCCAAAGGAATAAAGGCTATTTAATTTACACTGGTCAAACAAGTATTCTTTCCAGTGAATTCATGGTTCCTTGAAGTATTTATAATGAAAATTCACTAACGAGTGTAATATCTTGTCTGTCAGAAAATTCCCTAATGGAAATTTGGGAATCAGGAGAAAAAAATTAGAAAATAAAAAAAAGCTAATCTCAAAAAATAATCCTGAATATCATTTTAGTCCTGTTAAGGATGCACATGATCTATTAACAAATGTGTATTAGATTAGACTGGATTGGATTGATTCACTGTCTAGATTTCAGTATTAATCACAAATGTTCCTTCCACTTACAGAATTTAAAAATAAAGGAGTATCAAAATTAAAAGTGTTTGGGCTCTTTTTTGTTGCAAGTCTTATTTGAAGACCTTAAAAAAAGGATTCACAAATGAAGTTACAGAGTAGCTAGGTAGTTGGGAAGAGGGTAAGCCTCAAAAAAATATGGTTTTCTCTCTCTGAGTCTTTGTCTCCAGCTCTCTGTCTCTGTTTCTATCTCTCTGTCTCTCTTTCTTATATAAATGACTTCCCATCTTAAAGCTTTTCATACTCAGAAATTTGCCTGTTACTATTCTGTTGTATTTCAATTGACTGTTAAAAGTGTTCCATATTTGGCCAACTGAAGGGTCTTTATTAATCAAAGGACTAACAGTTAGTAGTATTTGTCCAGTTCCCCAGATGATCATCTATACATTCTCATCAATTCTGCAGCAACTAGTGCCTTACAACATCTCTAATTTTTGTTGTAATTACATTCTTTTTTTTTTTTTTTTTAATTGTCTATCTTTTCTATTTTTAGCATTTTATCCTTTGTAGGAGAAGAATGGTTGGGAAGAGTTTTAAAAATTCTGTCTTAGATGAGGAATACCCAAACAGAGAGAAATTAAATGAGATATGCTTTTAAACCTTTTCTTTTTTGGAATTTTAACTACTCATGTCTCACTTGTTGACCAGGCCTTGCTTCAGTGAAATTTTTTTCCCTTTTTTTCTTGTTTTTTTTTTTTTTTTTTTTTTTGCAACCCAAGTACCCCATAGAGGTGAAGGACACAGCCCAAGCCTGCACCATCAGTCAGTAGAACAAATGGGCTTGCTCTGCCTAACATCGGGCCATCTCAGATTCCACCTCTTTTATAGAAATGAGTGATGAAGAGAGGTGCGTTCCGCTATGCCGCTGTATTAATACACATCAGGGGCCAGCTCCCGGCACTAAATCACGCTACTGCATACATCTGTTATCGGACTCTTCACCAGTGTGATGAACAAGACTGCAGATAGAAGCTTCCTCGTGTCATTCTTTATAGGATTTTCCTAAAAGAATAAATAGCTCAGATCTCTGCCAACACTCTCCCCTGTCATTGTGATGAATTCAGCTTCTTTCTTAAACATGCAGCCACAAATCTTTCCCTGTTTTCCCCTCCCCTCCCCTGTCTGTATAAAGTTTTGAGTTGAAATTGACTGAATTTAAAGATGTTAATAAAGGGGTAGTAAATAAAGAGTAGAAATAAGTTGGGAAGCCTTAAGTACCCTTTTTTAAAGTGGCAGAAATGAGAGATCATGGAAAATATCTGTTCATAGAATCATTGAGAAAATAGCTATTTCCTTTCCTTTAAGTCATCTCACTTGAAAAGACTTTTGCTTCCCATGTGATTCAAATGATCTGCATACAGAACCACATCTAGATTTATTACCTAGGGAAAGTTACAGATTTATAAGTAACAATTGGAATTGTATAGCAAAACTGCAGTTACTAGATAAAAGAAGTTGGTATATTTTCTAACTAGCCAAAAAACCCCGACCAAACAAATAAAAATCCGGATGAAAATACTACTTTACTTTCTTGAGATGGTGTCATTTTTGCTGCTAGAGAACATCATGAAATCATTGCTAATTTGGGTCCACTGCAAATATTATTGTCTTATCTTAATTTGGCCCTTATCCAGAGCATAGCAGTTTATTGTTATTGATTCTTATATTTCACACAGTAACTGTTAGAAACCTTATTTTTCCTCAGCTTTACCCTTTCCCTCTATTTTCCTCCCCCACTTTTAGCAAATCACCTCTTCTACAAAAACCAAGGTAATTATCTTGAGCTACTTCATTTCCATTGTTTTATAACAAGAAAAAAACTTTACTATGTGTTCATCAATCTTCACTTCCTTTCACTTGTATTAACAGATGAGGTCTTTCTCTTCCATTCCAAGACTAATCCTCATTTGTGCCTTTGATATCATCTCTCTTCACTCCTTCTTATACCTTGCTTCATGAATCATTTTGCTTTCTGTTCCTTATCTTTGATCTCTCACTATTGGCTTTTTTAGCTCTTTGTGGAAAATATTAGCATCTTCCTAAAGAAAAAAAATCTTCTCTTGATTTTGCTAACTCCTCAAGCTAGCTTTCTGCTTTTTCTCCAAATACTACTGAACTTCCTCCTAGGAGTAGTCTATATTTCTACCACTTTACCATTACTTACTCTTTCCTCAGACTTTTGCCAGTATGGTTTTGTTTCTTCCATTCTATCTTTATAACTGTTACCAAGGTTCAGCTAAGTGGCATAATAAATAGAATGCTGGGTCTGTATTCAGGAATCCTCATCTTCCTAGGTTCAAGTCTGGCCTCAGACATTTACTCACTATGTGACTGTTAGCAAGTGACTTAATGCTGTTTGCTTTCATTTCCTCATCTGTAAATGAACTGGAGCAGAAAATGGCAAGTCATTCCAGTATCTTTGCCAAGAAAACCCCAAAAAGAGGACATGATTAAAACAACTGAACAATAATTAACAAACATTTTAAAAATCAATGTATAATTATTACAAATATTTTTATTTTTACATTTCTCTTATTTCCTGAATATGTACCTCTTCCTTTTCCTACACAGTTAAACTATCCCTTGAAACAAAGAATGAAGAAGAAGAAAAAAAAAAAAAAACTAGAAAAATTGACTCCACATATCAACCAAATTTGACATTTTCATGCCCAGAATCTCTCTCTATCAAAAAACCAAAATTTATAGTTTCTCATTTTGTTTCTAGGATTGGAGATGCTAAAATTAAAATTTCTTTTTTGTTCCTTTTATGGTCCTTTAAAAAAAAATTTCTGTTTACATTGAAGTAGTAATTGTGCATATTTATTGTCTGATTTTTTTTTTTTTTACTTCACTTCACTTTAATCCATATGATGAGTTCTTTTCTGTATTCTTCATATTTATCATTTCTTCCCAGATATAGTAATATTGCATTACATTCTTGTGCTATATAATATGTTTAGCTCTTACCCAATTCATAGTGTTATTTTGTTCCCATTTCTTTGCTACTACAAAAGGGGTACTGCTTTGAATATTTTGGTGTATATGGGACCTTTCTTTTTGTTATTGACAGCCCTCTGGTATATGCCTACTAGGAAGATCTGTGTATTAGACATTTGAATGGTCCAGAATATTTAGACCAATTCAGATATGGCTCTACTGACAGCATATTAGCTTATGTGCCCTTCCACAATCCTACCAACGTTATCATCATATCTTTTATCATCTTTGCTAGTTTACTCTTCATAAAGGGGAAACCATTTTTCTTAACTGTGTTGGAGTAATCTTTCTCCGATGACTTCATGGTGGCATTTTCTTAGTTATTTTCCTTGACCTTTTTATATAGTATTTTGACATTGTTGAGCCCTTCACTCATTGCTCCTTTGAGAGAGTTCTCTGTGCCCTAACTAACAACATTTTCTGAACATATTTTCTCCCTTATTTTCTTCCTACCTGTTTGTTCTTTCTCAGATAGTAATTCATCTTTTAACCATTAACCCCAATCCCAAAGCATGGGTTCCCCCAACTCTTTGTCCTTGCCCTTAATCTTTATTATCAACCTTGTCCATTCCTATGATTTCATTTTTCACCTCTCAGCAGATACTGTTAATTTCCATCTTTTAAAGTTTATAAAAACACTTTTTGTGATCCTTTTATTTGATCCTCAACAACCTTGTGAAGTAGGTAAATAAAATTAACGTCTCCATCTTAACCCATGAAGAAATGAGGTTTGGAAAGATTGTTTAGGGTTTCGTAAAGGCATTGGAACAGGAATCTGGAGGTATTGTTTCTTTAAATGCAGCTGTTTCTCAAATTTATGTCCAGCCTGGTTTTCTCATTTCAGCTTCAATATTCTTAATTGCTAGGACATTTTATCTGAATAGTCCACTGGCACCTCAGAATTAGTCTTTACAGAAAATGAATTCATCTTTTTCTACTTTAAACTGCCTTTCTTTCCAGCTTCCCTGTTCTTTAAGGATATCACTGTGTTGTGGGTCACCAGGACTCTGCAAACTGTTGCATCATCTTTGTTTATTTTCTTCTTCCTCAGTGAGTTCTCATATCTATAAATTCTACCCATGCAATATCTTAAATTTTTTCTTTCTTCCCTATTTTTAGTACAAAGCTCTTACTCCAACTCTTGTCTAATCTATATTATAATAGCTCCTTGACTGATCTCTCAGACTATAGTCTCCTTTTTTTCCCATCTATCATTTTTGCAACTGCTGTATAAATTTGATCTTTGTACTCACTCAGAAAATTTCAGTGACTCCCAATTGTCTGTAGGTTCAGACACAGACTTCATAATTTGGCAGTTTAAGGTTGGTGACTATCTGCCTTCAAACTTACTTTCTAGTGTTATCTTTCTCCATTCCTATTTATGAACTCCTTCTGTGCATTTATTCAGGCTGATCCCCTATGACTACACTTAATACCTTCTTTCAAGTTCTGGCTTAGTTGTTCTGGATTCACCTACATCTTTAAAAGTTGTCTTTTCCTTCTATTTTGTTTTGTGTAGGATACTTATTATATTATTATATATTTATTATAAGAATATGCTAGGATTAAGAATATACAATATACACCAACTCTGTTTTAAATGAACCCATATCATATTGCAAGGAAGATAAAGTATTGAATTCACGAGTTAAAAATCTGGATTGAAGTGCTTAGATGCTTATTAGCTACTTTACGATGGGTAAGTTACTTAATTTCTCAAAGCCTGTTTTCCATATTTATAAAATGGAGATAATTATAACAGCAGTACCCACCTCATAGGATTGTTGGTAGTTTCTTGAGTTGAATTTATTTTAGGTAGACTAGCCCTTGTCTGTTTCGAAGATAGATATTCAAGTATTTTTTTCTAAATAGTAGATTGCTAACTTTGAAATGTAGATTTCAGGCTAAATTATTATTAGAAAAACAAGTAACTTCAGTGGGCTTAGGGTGGCAGATTTTTCTAGATATCATCACTATGATGAGATAATCCAAATGGATTTAAATATTCTTATCTTTGAGATATAGAATAAATTCTTCATCCTTAAGATACTATGTAAAAGGTTAACTTTCCTTCTACTTCCCATCATGTGATGACCGCATATTTAAAATCAGCTGGAGTCAGGAATTTAGGTTAAGGGGAAAATCTTCAATCTTTATTCTCAGTAGAGGTGAAGGGGGATTGCGATAGCAATATGGGCAGCTGCGACAGGAAGCCAGCTAGCAGAGGGGGATTGGAGGTGAAGGGCCATCGTGATAGCAATGCGCGCAGCTGTGTCAAGATGCCAGCCAGCAGTCTCTCTTTCCGTTTCCCTTTCCACTCCCTTGCCTCCACCCACCAAAATTGTCATTTCCTATACAACACATCAGGGCTTGCACAAAGAGTGGGCGGGGCCATTCTTTCTCCAAGCTTATAAATATTAATAGAGTATGATCCAGTTACTATTTAACCTCACGTGCTTGGGACCTCAGTGCATCAACTTGAGCCTCAGCCCATTACACCATCAGTTGCATTTTGTTAAGTTTTTAATCACAGATTTTTGTTCCTTTTTTTTTTTTTTTTTTTTTTGGGTCTAGACCTATGTGATCCTTATTCAATAGTAGTATGGAAATTATTAATGTAGATCAACAGATAATTTTAGAGAGTTGCCTAGGGGCAAATTAAATAAATTGGGCATGTTTTACACTGTATATAACTTTTAAATCAAGGTCTTCCTGACTTCAAAATTGGTATCATGGGGCTTCTTAAACATTTTCCACTTGTGACTTTTTCACCTGAGAAATTTTTACATGACCCCAGGTACATAGGTATATAAAATAGGTATCCAAATCAAACATTTACTGATAATAAATTATAATGTCATGACCACCCCATATTTATTTACATGATCCCAGATGGGGTTCACTAACCACAGTTTAAAAAGTTTTGCTCTTTCCTCTAGGCCACAATATCTGTAAAAGAATGGGATTGTCTTTTAATGAGGTAAAAGTAATCCCATTCTTTCCTATTAGTTTGCTTTCATTCCAAATTTTACTTTATGAAGTGTATTGCCTATTATATATTAATGGGCAACTTGATCTGAACTGTTGTTTGGATGCTGATGTTCTAACTTCTTTTTGCCCTGCCTTTTTTATATTAATGATGTTAGGATAAAAGTATTAGAAATTCACATTAGTAATTCCCACAGCTAAATTTATTCATTAAAGTGCATGTTAACTTAGTTTAGATGGAAACTGTTATATGAGTACCTAACTGAACACATAGTCTTTTCTTTTTGTTAATGTTAAGCAAATAAAATATACAAGTATAGATTTATATTGTCTGCCCTTTTAAAATATTGAGGTTTCTGGGAATTAGTGGAATTGTTTTTTCTCTGAAAGTTTGTTATTTTAATTTGAACATTTTTTTCCCTTTGCCTACCTGTTTCCCTTCCCTTGTCTTGTCCCCTTCCCCTTGCTTCTTTCTTATTTTTATTCCAACAGCTTTACCTGTTCACATGGACGAAGTGGAAACAATCCCACCATCATCTCAGACTCAGAAATCTCCGAATTCTGAGTGGTCAGTCCGGACCTATGCAGCAGAGAAAATCACAGGGCCAGCTACAGCGACCTTTTTTAAAATGCCGCAGGAAAAAAGCTCTGGATGCAGCTAGAGAGGCATTATGCTCATCAAGTATTGGCTGGATTTGTTAAAAACATTTTAGACTTTGGACTATACTGTCCCAGCTATCTTATTTGGCAATACCTATCGTCATTTTCAGCGCACTTATCTTCAATCACAGCAACTTGATCTTTTTATTGGAAAATCATGCCTATGATTCATTTTTTAAAAAGTATTAACATGTTGGGGCAGTTGAAAAAAATTCTTGCTATGCTGTATTTATTATGTTTATCTGTCACTGCTGTCCCAACATCTATCTACAACTACTTTTACAGAGCTGTTGCTTTTTTGCAGATGTCTCTTTGTTGTTGTGAAACTGGTGATTGCTTTTGCATCTTATTTTGTGGCAGTGCTGCCGATATCCTTTGAAGAAGAGCTGACTTTCAGCTAGCTCCAGGCAAGTGTGAGAACTGAGTTTAAGACTAGCATGAAATTGACTAGGAGGTAGGACACCAAAACATGAGACTCATTTCAAGTTTGAGACTTTGGAATTTTGTGTTTTGGTGGTTTCAGTACAGCAAGGCTCCATCAATCATGCTGGATCTTAGGAGAGACATGGGCCAATAACTTGGGCCTCAGAAAAAGTTTATCTAGTAGATACCTTAATATTGTTCATGATTATGCTAATCATTGCTTTTTCTCCTGTGTTCTTTTCTTGAGTAAGAAATCCCATTAAACACATTCAAATTGGCATAATGAAGATAATTTAGGTGAAAATAAGCTCTACGGTATCTAGTAAAATATTTTTAAAAATTGCATTTCCCAAGTCAAACCCTTCCTTAAGCAGTCCTTTTATCCATGTGAGTTATTGATCTTTCAAGCCAATAACCTTAAGCTTATCTGTTGCTATAACAACTCCTTTGGGCCATCTGTTTTTTTTTTTTTTTTTTTTTTTGATAAAAATTTCCATGGTCTCCCTTCATTCTTGAAGCATTGTGAAGATCTCTGGTCATACCTGAGGTTAGTTGCGATGCTATCAATATGAGGGAGATGTAGCTAATGGGAACTGCTAAAGGGAGGCTGCCATTTCCTACAGTAGTATTAGACCACATGTTTTAAGGGGCTTAACGTAAAGGTGCTCACTTTGAGTACTTTATACTGTGAAATATGTAAGAGGAAACTGTAAAAGAATGAAAAGTCAGTAAATTGATTGTTTTATGTGCATACTATGTACACAGTAAATTCTATAGGGACTCTCACACATCGCTGATCATTTTCTATACTACAGTAGATGTTGAAGGGAGATAAGTGCTCCCATTTCCTGAAGCTCAGAAGCTTTTCTAGTAATAGAAATTAAGGAACTCCCTAACCTTTTCAATCATATATTTGAGAAGGGTTCAGGGCCCAGCTGTTTTCTTTTGTCCTCCATAGAAGTATGTGTTGTCCATTGTGTTCAGATACAAAGATGAAGTAGATGATGCATCTGACTCACTATTAAGAGGGAGCATACTCTTTGTGTTTCCATAGTAGTAGTACTGGCTTATGGCCTTTTTGTTAACTGATATATTTAATCAGTGATGGATTTGTGGCCATAGAATATTATTTTTCCTTGTACCAAGCCCACTGTCTCACGTGGGCAGATGTGTAGCTGATAGAGTACTGGACTTAGAATTGGGAACACCTGTGTTTGAATCCTGCCTCTAATGATTTACAAACTTCAAAGTGGTCTTTCTACTGTAGGTTAAGCAAAACCATTGGCTATCAGTGTTATTATGATTTAACTTGCAAAAGGATTGGCTTAGATAACAGAGGTGTTAATAATTATGTTGACCATTATAACCCCTTTTTGGCTGGAAATTAAAGACTATGTATCAACTTATTTACCTTTAACAATATCCCAGTAAGGCATAGAGAGCCACAGAACTTTTAAGTTGACTAGCCACTTAAGCAACCTAAGATTAAATTTTAAGTTTCTAAATTCTTGGTCCACATGTCTTGACATTAGATCAAAATAGTCTTTGATTATAGTCTGATTAATCTCTACTTTGCAGTATAGGCAGGGGACACGGAGTTGAGAGGTGGGGTCTTCTTTCTCTTACATCTTTGATTACTTTGTACTTGCCAGTATGTAGAGGCACCTTATATCCTGATTGCTCTCAAATTTTCAGTGTATTATTTGGATGATGTATAGGGTTTCCCTCCCTTCTTTCCAATGCCTTATATTCCTTGTTAATATAGTTTCCCATTGACCAGCCCAGTTTGCAGATTGAGAGCCAAATTTACAAAATGATGTGCCAGGACTGCATATCAAAATGTTTGGTTTGGGGATATTCTTGTCTGCTCGTTTGAGTACTTGTTATAGGTGGTACTCAATAAGATGGAAAAATAATTTGTACTTGGGAAAATGATTTATTAAGCACAGTGGGGGGATGCAAATTGTGCTCCTTGACTTAGGTGCTGTATTTGCATGCTTAAGGAATTATGAATATTGACCAAATGTCTTTTTTGTGATGCTTTGTTCTCCATATTCTTTACAAATGGATTTCCAAAGGATATTAATCCTGAGTATATTTTGTTTTTTTGTTTTTTTTCATTGTCCTTTCTGTTATATCAAGGTTTTAAGAAATCAATCACAAGATCCTACAAAGAATTTTCGGAAAAACACAATATTTTAAAATCAGATAATCAGCAAATTCTTAGAAAATGTGGGACACTGCTTCTTGAGCCAGACCTTTAGCCTAGTAAATATTTGATTTGCACAAAAGAAATAACTCAAGCTGAATCCCATAGTTTATATTCCTTTCAGATTCTGGTAAATACAAATTGAGTGCACACACTGTCATTATATAGCCTAACTAAGGATCTTGAACATTGTACTTTTAGTGGGCCTTTTACTTTCAGATTTACATCTAACTGAAGACTTCGAAGGGGGTTTTTAAAACTAGCATTTTAAAGAATTTTTTTATTGTAATATTAAGAAAACCATTCTCACAATTATGTAGGTAAAAAGAAAAAATTGTTATCCTTTTAAAAAGATGTTAAATAATGTTTTAGCTAGGAAGTATATCAGACAGCCTTAAATTTTCAAATCTAAATGCTTCTTAAAATCAAATGTATTATTGTCATAATCAATATTCTTCTGTTGGAAGGTGAAAGAGACTGCACCTAAGCTGTTCTAGTGGGGAAATGACTAGTCTAAAATGAATGCCTGCTGCTTTTGGTCCCTCTCACATCCAAGCCTTACAATTAACTAGAACTAAAATGCCATAGTAAAGTAGGAGTGTATATAGGCATTTAGTATTCAGTGTTAGATGTTGTTGAAGCCAATGAACTAATAGTTTTTACAGTGTGGGAATAAAAGTGGAATCCTATTAGAAAAGGGGATTTTGTAGATGAGAGAACAGACTCCAAAAGTTAAAGAATGAAGATAGAAAGATATATGTGGTGATCACAGAGATGGAGAACTAACCAAGACTTAAAAACTAGACAAATGGATCATGCAAATGATGTGGCCATAGTTTTAATACTACCTGTTTTCCAGAAGATTGCTTCAAACATAAGATAATTTTATTTAGATCCTTTCTACATTTTGGTTTGTCTGATCTTCGTTCTCAGGAATAGACAAATCCAGTCAGTACTTTTAGGGGTAAAAGCTGAATTTAAAAAAAAAAAGATTTAGTAGTTCCATGTTCTTTTATAGCATTATTTAGTGTATCCTGTCAGACCTATGATAAGGATAGGGTGGATATAGTTTTGATGATATTATCTCAGGGAATGAGCTGCCTTATGAGGTAACACATTTTCTGTCATTGGAAAAAAGCAAACAAACAAATTCTGTAATTCTGAGAATGTGTGTATTATAAGTATGAGTTTGGGGGGCAAGGATGGGGATTCATGCACTAGATGACCTCAAAAGTTCCTTTCAATTTAAGATTATGTGACCCTATAGGAATTGTGTGAAACAGAGGAAACAATTTAATGTTGCTATCAGTAAACCTCAAGTCATTTGAGGACTAAATATATATATATTTTTTGGATGTTGGAATTTTGGGGGATTATAAAAGGGCTTTTTACTACAAATGTGTCCTTTCTCCCCACTCTGATAGTTACTGATTCAGAGATGCTTTGTTGTAGAAGCAAAACTCTAGCATGAGTCCTCATTCTTTTATAAAACAATAGCAATGTGGGAGGGTAGGGAGAGGACATCAGGGATTAGATGAATAGGGGTTAACTCTCAACACCTAATGAAACAGATTATATGGAATTCATAACACATAAAAGTCGTGTCAATGAAAACATAGAAGAAAAGTGAACAAAGGTGAGAAATATCAAGGATTATCTTTTTCCAAAAAGAAAGAAAAAATCCCCTCAAGTTTCTAATAGACAACTGATGAGATTATTACTTTGGAAGTCGAGGATTACCAATATTTTGAAGAATAAGAATCTGAAGACGTGCCTTAAGAGGAAGGCGTATTTTCAAGGGTAGAGGCCTAACCAATAAAATTTAACTAATTCTAGATGTTACCTAGAACACTGTGGTATTTCTATACTTTATTTTTTAAATTAATTTTTACTACACATTGCTTTATGAATCATGTTGGGAGAGAAAAGTCAAAAGAGGGAAAAACCATGGGAGAACAAAAAAAAATAATTGAACACAGCATGTGTTGATTTACAGTCAATCTCCAAAGTTATTTTTCTGGATGCAGACGGTGTTTTCCATCCAAAATTTATTGGGATTGCCTTGGATCACTGAGCCACTGAGAAAAAAACCAAGTCTTTCATAGTTGATCATCACACATTTTTGCTATTAACTGTGTACATTGTATTCCTGGTTCTTCTTGTTTTGCTCAACATCAACTCTATACTTTTAATTACATGGACTTAACCTTGGTAAAAACGATGATAATGTATCAGATTTCCTTTGTTGCTTTTTTCCCTCACTTGTTAAGGATTAGAATGATCCTCTGGAAATTGCTTTCTAGATGAGATAAAGATATGAAGAAAATGATATCTTTACCATGTCTAGATTAAAAGAGGTAAAACAAAATAGATTATTACACTTTTCCAATAGTTTCAATTGACTTAGTTGATGTATGGGAATTTTTTATTGTATTAAAAATCCCAATATGCGTTGATGTTAGATGAATGATTCCAGGATTTTTTTATGTATAGACCAAATCATGATTTAAAATGCTATTTCCATTTGCTGGTATGATGAGGTTTCAGTTTAATAAACATCTGTTAGGCATATAATGAAATAAAAAGCAGTGTGACCCCTGCCCTTAAAGAATTTTGAAGTCTTATCAGATTAAAATATTTCTAGATAGCCATGATATAAGAGCAAAACAAACATAAAGGCATATAGATAAAATGATGTAAGAAACATTAAAGGGGAAGCTCTCCCATCAGCTCAGTTTGAGATATCTATGGTGAAGCTGATGACTTCAAGTGAAAATCTGTCTAATATGGACCCTAACCTGTGTGAATGCAAAGATTGAAGAAGATGACCAAGGTTAGGGAGTAGCTGGGAATACTCTGAAAATAGGGGAATAGAGTGAATTATTTCAGCTAAAGGTGTAGGTAGCAGACAGATTTGTTTAGCCCCAAATTACCTAGATTAGTAGACCTTAAATACCAGACTGAGGAGTAAAAGGTGCGCCTGTGATACTAGTAAAGAGTTCATTTGAGTAGGAAAATGTTACAGTGCACAAATATGTAATTAGCAATCTGTTAGAATAAGATGGTAATCAACTTTTAGATATTAATCTTTTGTATTTTAGTATTTTAAAATTTAGCCAAGATTTATGCAGTGGATGAAGGACCAGAAGTCTAATTTTCTTTTTTTTTTTTTAATTATAGCTTTTTATTTACAAGTTATATGCACGAATAATTTTACAGCATTGACAATTGCCAAACCTTTTGTTCCAATTTTTCCCCTCCTTCCCCCCATCTCCTCCTCCCCGATGGCAGGTTGACCAATACATGTTAAATATGTTAAGGTATAAATTAAATACAATATAAGTATACATGTCCAAACAGTTATTTTGCTGTACATAAAGAATCGGACTCTGAAATAGTGTACAGTTAGCCTGTGAAGGAAATCAAAAATGCAGGCGGACAAAAATATAGGGATTGGGAATTCTATGTAATGGTTCATAGTCATCTCCCAGAGTTCTTTTGCTGGGTGTAGCTGGTTCAATTCATTACTGCTCTATTGGAGCTGATTTGATTCATCTCATCATTGAAGAGAGCCATGTCCATCAGAATTGTTCATCACATAGTGTTGTTGAAGTATATAATGATTTCCTGGTCCTGCTCATTTCACTCAGCATCAGTTCACATAAGTCTCCCCGGGCACCAAAGTCCTCTTTTCTAAATATTTGATGTAAGACTGTATTGAACCTATTCCCCAAGTTCTTAAAATACTCTTTATTATTTTGTTAATTTTTTTGCAAGTCAATTTGTTTTCAGTATTCCAGAATTCCAGATAGGTGCGTCACACCTGTTCTGACTCTCAGGAGTCCTTTAGAGTACATGTTATCCTTGAAAAACAATATATGTGATGGAGAGAAAGTAAATAGTGAAAGATAATGGTTAAGTTTCTGAAAGGGACTTACAGCTCTTAGGGAATTAAGTCTTAACAGTTACTGAAAATGGAGAAAGTAAGTGAAAGAATACCTAAAAAACTTGGTGCTTATTTATCTGATACAAGTGGAATGTTGTTAAATTTTCTCCTAAAAGGAAGAGGGGAATGGAATCAATACCTAAATGGATCTCAAACTTTTTTTTTTTTTAATAGCTTTTTATTTACAAGTTATATGTATGGGTAATTTTACAGCATTGACAATTGCCAAACCTTTTGTTCCAATTTTTCTCCTCCTTCCCCCCACCCCTCCCCTAGATGGCAGGATGACCATTAGATGTTAAATATATTAAAGTATAAATTAGATACACAATAAGTATACATGACCAAACCATTATTTTGCTGTATAAAAAGAATCAGACTTTGAAATAGTGTACAATTATCCTGTGAAGGAAATCCAAAATGCAGGCAGGCGAAAATATAGGGATTTGGGAATTCAATGTAATGGCTCTTAGTCATCTCCCAGAGTTCTTTCCCTGGGTGTAGCTGGTTCAGTTCATTACTGCTCCATTGGAACTGATTTGGTTCATCTCATTGCTGAGGATGGCCAGGTGCATCAGAATTGATCCTCATATAGTATTGTTGTTGAAGCATATAATGATCTGGCCTTGCTCGTTTCACTCAGTTTGTGTAAGTCTCTCCAGGCCTTTCTGAAATCATTCTGCTGTTCATTTCTTACCGAACAATAATATTTCATAATATTCATATACCACAATTTATTCAGCCATTCTCCAATTGATGGGTATCTACTCAGTTTTCAGTTTCTAGCCACTACAAACAGGGCTGCCACAAACATTCGTGCACATACAGATCCCTTTCCCTTCTTTATGATCTCTTTGGGATATAAGCCCAGTACTAACACTGCTGGATCAAAGGGTATGCACAGTTTGATAACTTTTTGAGCATAGTTCCATAGTTTGGAGTTTGCTCTCCAGAATGGCTGGATGTGTTCACAATTCCACCAACAATGTATTAGTGTCCCTGTTTTCCCACATCCCCTCCAACATTCTGCATTATCTTTCTCTGTCATTCTAGCCAGTCTGACAGATGTTTCACTCAAATTTTAAGCCCTTTGCAGGAATTCCAGTTCATGTATTTCAATAGGTTACTTCTACTTCTTTTTTGTATTAAATATTTCACTAACCTAGGTAATTCTTCAGGAAGTCTGAAGGATAACATTGGATTTTGCCATTGATAAACAGGAGCAGTATTTTTAGACAGTCATATTTTAAATTCAAACATTATAATGTCTTCTCTATGTCAGATATTGTAATAGACACTTATGAAGATAAGAGCAAACTGTGTACAATATTTAATATTCTATGGTGCCGGGATTGGACAGCAGAGAAATGGAACAGTATATATACACAGATAAGTAATTACAAAATATATTCAATTAAATACAAAGAGGTGAAATAACATTTCAAATGTCAAGAATTGTTATGTGGTAGGAAGGTATGGCATATAAGAGATAAAATAGCTGAGTGAGAACTTTTGGGAAAATGTGCCTGATTTATATTTGAATATGGAATTCAGTTAATAAGAGAAATATTAAGTCGCTCAATGTAATTTCACTTCATGTGACTTTCCTTATCTAATAAGCCTCTGTTTCCTACTTTGTAAAAGGAGAATCTTGGAGTAATCTCTAAAAGTCCTGTAAGCTCCAAAATTATATGTGAATGGTGATTGGTTGTGCTGGGATATTCTACCAAATTGATCCTGCTCAATCTTCCTGATTGATGATATGTCTTAGCAAAAGAATAGGTTTAAGTACAGCTTGAATAAAATTAATAAAATTATTATTTAAACTTGAAGAGAAAAGTACTCTCCTTGTAAAATATAGTAGTAATATGTATATATTAATGGAAGCATTTTCTTATAAATGTATATGTATATTTCAGCAGTTTTATAGCTGTTAATCATGGCATCTACATCAGTCATTGTTACCACAGATTTCACTGCTGCCCATGTGCTTTTATGCTGGTACTCAATAGTTGGTAGTATTTTGATTACCTTTTTTATTATTATTATTGATAACACTAATAACAGCACAAACTGGGAATATTGGAATTTCTGTTTTGTTTGACACTATATGTTGAAACAGTGGTTTCCATACTTTTTTAGGGAAGCCATTCCAATTGGCTCTTCTCCATTATCATTTCACTCAATATGGATAGATTGGCCATATAAAGGAGCACAATTAAGAAATATGATCTAGTATTTTCCTAGCAAGGTTTCTGATTGGGATTTCTTAATCCATTTTCTGACTTACTTTTTTTTTTTTGTCAGCTGTTTAATTCTGGTGTATTATTCTGTCATTGATATCCTCAAGTAGAGTTATCCTTTCCCATATGAACATTATAAAAGAAAGCAAATCTCTTTTAATATTGACAGCTTCACATAAGGATCTGTTTTCATGTTTGAAAGTGGCCAGTATAGTCAATATTAGGATCTTTGAAATCAAGAAAATACAAATGGACTAAAATATGATGTATTGACAAGAACATGAACCTGGGATTCATGAGAGACCTTTGCCAGTTAATGTCAAAATACCTAATAAGCCTCTGTTTCCTACTCTGTAAAAGGCGAGTCTTGGAGTAATCTCTAAAAGTCCTGTAAGCTCCAAAATTATATATGAATGGTGATTGGTTGTGCTAGGATATTCTACCAAATAGATCTGCTCAATCTTGTGATTGATGACATGTCTTAGCAAAATAGCTTTTCCAAGGTGTAATCTTCCTTTTTGTAGACTACTTTTACTTCGATTTTAAGATTAAATTAAATAACTTCATTCATCCAAGGAATTCTATGAACAACTTTTTTTTTCAGTGTAAAGTTAATTGACTTACATGGAGAAAGAACACCAAGACTAGCAGATTCACCATCACTGAAAGTAGACAGTTCTTTTAGGAATGGATTGTAGAGTGAGACATGCCACTTGGACTCCATCTACCACCTTGAAACACTACCTCAAATTCTTTCTCCTGTAATATATGTAGAACAGCTATGTATTGTTTAGTACAGACTGTGTATAATTTTTACTTTTAGATTTCAACTCTTTGGGTTTGTTCTAAGTATCAAATATAGGAATTTGTCCTAAAAAAGCTTTGGAAATAACTTGGGGATATATAAAAAGGGAGGGGACAGCTGATTGTCATATCAATATCACATGGTTAACTGAATGATCAGTTTTAATACCACAAGACAAAGATAGTTTTAATTTGTTCCTATACTGTCACTGACTGACCTGATAGTAATAGTTATAGGCTGATAGACTAAAGCATCCCTGGAGAACACTGGCTGCTAATTCAAAACAAGCAGTATAGTGTGAGAATTTGCCTGCTGCTTTTCTAGAAGTAAGAATAGGGACTAGACGTATTATTTCTTTTTAGGAGAAAACTTTGCCCAGAATTGATTGTATAGCTAACATGTCAAAAGTGAGATATTTGGTCGTCTTGGTCCTGGGACTTCCTCTATCCACTGTGCCATGTCTCTTAAGAAATACATAAGTGAAATTTCCAGAAATACTTCAAAATTAATGAAGCTACCTTAAGATTTATAAGGTGTTTTTTTTTTTAAGAACTAACTTAGAAACCAACTTTTCTGTTTGAAATTTTGAGTGATGTAACAACCATTCTGAAAATATTTTTTCCTTTGTGCAGTGATTGCTTTCCATTACCAGAATTTCAATTTCCAGAATTCTGCAGAGAATAACAGGCATTGAATTCCCCAAAGGAGAAGCTGTTTTTCTGTTGGTCATTCTTAAAATTCTGATTATAAACAAATTCAAACTATTTCCACATAGGTCATCAAGGGGAAAAAATTTTATATATCCGTTAAAAAAAAGACCCTACAAGTAATAAGTGTATTTAATTTATTTATGATTTTTAGAATGTTGACTTTTATTATTGTCCTTGTGGTCCATTGTATACTTTTGGTGCTGATTCTTGTTTCTGTAGCTGTTGGATACATTGTCTTTGTTGCTCTGCAAAATGCTTCTTTGGAAGAAATCAGTATCAAAGGTGATTATGAAAAATAGTCTGATGAGATTGTCAAAGGTAGACATTCTTCTTTTTCCCATGGCTTAGTCCCAGACCTAATAATCTTAACCTGAGCTACATGACCTTAAGACCATTCAGGTGTCTTCCTTGCAGTTTCATATGTAATTGTTGGTAGGGGAAGAGGGAATTTCCTGCATGACCAAGTATGCCCATGTGCTTGAGTATGATTGTGGCCCTGTTTAATGATAGCAAATTATCAGTCAAGAATCAAGTAAAATTTTAGTCAGTGTTCTATTAGGATCTGGAGTCGGGCGTGTTCAGAATTTGAATGATTTAGAATAGAAGTGCTGTGAAACCAACTTGTCATTTGTGATTCCAGAAGTAATTTTATTCTTTGCATTATTGCAACATTAGAAGTGCAACATTAACAGGGAGAAGGTTATTTTTGTTACTGTTGTACAATGTTTTTGTTCATTTTACCAAAAAACTCTACTCCTTAAACAGTCTATTATTCCGACTAGAAGAGAGATTCTTGAAGCCAAACCTTTAACAGGTTTGGGATCGTGGAGCCATAAATTTCTAGGATATCAGAGCTGGAAGGATCATGAGAGATAATTTAATCTAACCCTTATTTTCATATCTGAATTGGAAATAAACCTCAGGAGTCAATAGGGAGGATGTTTACCTTAACAAATTCCTTGTATTCCTGAATAGATGCCCAGCCTTTACTTGAAGACCTTTAGTAATAGGAAATGTAAACTACTAATTGAGACAGAGCCTCATTCCACTTTGGGATGCTTTAATAATAAGGAAATTAAAAAAAAAAAAAACAAACTCTGTTGAAACCTATCTTTCTGTAACTTTTCTGAAGTCAATCAAAGCAAGTTCTTCCATTTGTTGATTTTCAAATATTTGAAGATAGCTAGCTCGTCACTAAATCAGTCTTTTCTTTGCTAAATAATCACAGTTCTTTCAGTCTCATTTTTTTCTAGATGTAAAATTTAGAGATTTAGATTTATAGACATTAAGTCTAATCCCCTCATTTCAAAAATGAATTAATGAGAAAGATTGCCCATTGCCAATTTCTGAGGTCAGATTTGAACTTGAGTTGTTTTGTTTTCAATCCAGTGTTATATCTGCTGTACCCCACTCCTGCCGGTCTTGACCTTGCCAGTGACCTTTCTAAGATGGGACACTTAATACCAACACGGACCATAGTAATTCAAATATTTTCCAGGGTAAAATGGAAACAACATTTTGCACTTTTTTTCTTAAATCCAATAATCACATTTGCATTGTGCCCGTGGGTGTTGCACCATTGATTACAGTCTTTTCCATGTTAACTGTTCTCCCATCCTGTATAATTGATATCATAGATCCATTGTTCTAGATTGTTGAAAACTGTTGGGATCTGTGTTATTTCATCACTCCTTCAAATCATTATTGATAAGAATGTTAAACATTTTACAGATGAGGAAACAGATCTAGACATGTCTTCCCAAGATCACACTGATCCTGTGGATCAGGGAGAACCACAAGTAGAACAGAGGTTAGTCTCTGGTTACTTTTCTTTGCACAGTAACTTTTTAGTTGGTTCAAAGATAACTCTTTTGGTCATTTTTCCTAAAACACTAAGTTTGTCTAAAAAATGATCCTTATATAAATTTAAAATAGGAAAAGAGGAGATTAATGAGTAAATAGAAATATTTGAACCTGTAGTGACTCTTATTACTTTTTTTTTAATATATTTTTTTCTGGTAATACATATATATTAACTTTTTAAATACACATTTCTTTCTGAATCATGTTGAGAGAGAAAAATCAGAACAAAAAGGGAAAAAAACACAGGAGAGGAAAAAAAATAGAAAAAAGAAGTGAACATAGCATATATTGATTTACATTCAATCTCAATAGTTCTCTTTCTGGATGGAGATGGTGTTTTCTATCCAAAGTTTACTGGAATTGCCTTCAATCATTGAATCACTGAGAAGAATCAAATCTTTCATAGTTGGTTATCACACAATCTTGCTGTTACTGTATTTCTAGTCTGCTTATTTCACTCAGCATCAGTTCATGTAAATCTTTCCAGGCCTTTCCAAAATCAGCTTGTACATCATTTTTTAATAGAACAATAATAATCCATTACCTCCATATATCATAATTTATTCAACCATTCCCCAATTGATGGATATCTACTCTGTATTTCTAGTTCTGCTTATTTCACTCAGCATCAGTTCATGTAAATCTTTCCAGGCCTTTCCAAAATCAGCTTGTACATCATTTTTTTTATAGAACAATAATAATCCATTACCTTCATATATCATAATTTATTCAACCATTCCCCAATTGATGGATATCTACTCATATTTTAATTCCTTGCACCACAAAAAGAGCTGCTAAGATTTTTGCAAAAGTGGGTCTTTTTCTCTCCTTTATGATTTCCTTGGGATACAGATAACACTGCTGGATCAAAAGATTTTATAGCCCTTTGGACATAGTTCCAAATTGCTTCCCAGAATGGTTGGATCATTTCACAACTCCACCAACAATGTATCAGTGTCCCAGTTTTCCCACATCCTCTCCAAAATTTATCATTATCTTTTCCTTTTCAGTTGCATGCACATTCATTGATCTCCTCTTTATCTATTTTATTTATGTAACTATTTAGAGGTATAAGATTTCCACTAATAATTGCTTTAGTTGCATCCTGTAGGTTTTTTGTATATTGTCTCATTATTGTCATTCTCATGAATGAAATTATGAATTGTTTCTGTGATTTATTGTTTGACTCATTCATTCTTTACAATTAGATAGATTATTTAGGGGCAGCTAGGTGGTGCAATAGATAGCGCACCACCTCTGAATTCAGGCAGACCTGAGTTCAAATCTGATCTCAGACACTTCCTAGCTGTGTGATCCTGGGCGCAGGTCACTTAACCCCAATTGCCTTAGCAAAAAAAAAAAAAAAGAGAGATGATTTAATTTCCAGTTGGTTTTTTAGTCTGTTTTCCCCTGGCCCTTTATTGAACATAATTTTTATTGCATTATGATCTAAAGAGGAAGTATTTACTATTTCTGTATTTCTGCATTTGATTGTAAGGTTTTTATTCTCTAATACATGGTCAGTTTTTGTGTAGGTGCCATGTCCTGCTGAGAAAAAGATGTATTCCTTTCTGTCCTTATTCAGTTTTCTCCAGATGTCTACCATATCCAGGTTTTCTAGGATTTTATTAACCTTCCTAGTTTGTTAATTATTTATTTTCATGGCTAAATTTGTCTGATTCTGAGAGGGGGAAGGTTGAGGTCTCCCACTAGTATAATTTTGCTGTCTATTTCTTCTTGTCACTGCCTTAAAATTTTCTCTAGGAATTTGGCTGCTCTATCACCTAGTGCATGTATATTTAATATGCTACTATTTCATTGTTTATGGTACCATTTATCAAGATGTACTTTCCTTATCTCTTTTGATAAGATCTATTTATCTATTTTTAGTTTTGCTTTATCTGTGATCAGAATTGCTACCCCTGCTTTTTTTTTTTTTTACTTCAGCTGAAGCATAATAAATTCTATTCCAACCTTTTACCTTTATTCTATATGTGTCTCTCTGTGTCAAATGCGTTTCCTGTAAACATATTGTAGGTTTCTGTTTTAAAATCCACTCTGCTATTCATCCCATTTACATTCACAGTTATGATTACCAACTCTGTATGTCTCCATTCTATTTTCTCCCCTATATATACTTTTGTTCTCTCTTTCCATTCTGTCCCTCTTTTGTAGTATTTTGTTTTTAATCTACCCTACCCACTATTTGCACTATTTTCTATTACCCCTTACCCTTCTCTTACCCCTTCCTTCTAGTGTTTCTGCCCTCCCTTTTATCCTGCACCTCCCCTTTCTTTCCTCTTTCTCCTTCTCCTTTAAATGGTAAGATAAATTTCTATACCCAACTGAATGATTGTTATTCCCTCTTTGAGCCAAAACTGATGAGATCAAGCTCATCCCCCTCCTTTTCCTTCTAATGTAATCAGTCATTTGTGCCCCTTCATGTGATTTAATTTGTCCCATTATATCTCCCCTTTCCTAGTCTCCCAGTACAATTCTTTTCATACCCTTAATGTCTTTTTCTTTGATATCATCACATCAGATATCATCACAACCACACCCTCCGTCCATGTGATCTTTCCCTCTAACTGCCCAAATAGCAGATACAGTTCTCAAGAAGGAATAATAGGGAATATATTTTCTTCACAAAGAAATCTAGGGAAAATATTTTCTTATGCTTTTCTTGAGTCCTATGTTTGAAGGTCATATTTTCTATTTAGTTCTGTTTTTTTTTTTTTTTTTTTTTCCCTTAAGAAATGATTGGAAGTCTCTTTCAATAGATAGATAGAAGACCCATCTCCTCCCCTGAAAAATGATGATCCAGTTTCCCTGAGTAGTTACTTCTTGACTCTAATCTCAGGTCCTTTGCCTACTGGAATATAGTGTTCCAGGTCCTCCAGTCCTTTATTGTAGACACTGCTAGATCCTAGGTAATCCTGACTGTTGTATCTTGATACTTGAATTGCTTTTGTTTGGCAGCTTGCAGTATTTTTTTGTAACAATATTCCTTGGGGTTTTTCCTTATGGGATTTCTTTCTGGAGGTTATCGATAGATTTCTTTTTTCAATGATTTATTTCCCCCTCTGTTTCTAGTATATCAGGGCAGTTTTACTTGATGATCTCTTGAGCAATGATATACAGTCTCTTTTTTTTTGGTCATGGCCTTCAAGTAAACCAGTGATTTTTTTTTTTCCTGAGGCAATTGAAGTTAAGTAACTTGCTCCAAGGTCACATAGCTAGAAACTATTAAATGTCTGAGGCTAGATTTGAACTCTGGTCCTCCTGACTTAAGGGTTGGTGCTCTATCTACTGTGCCACCTAACTGCCCATAGACCAGTGATTTTTAAATTGTCTCTCCTGGATCTATATTCTGGGTTTGACTGTTTTTGCATTGATGTGTTTTACATTTTCTTCCATTTTTTCACTTTTTAAAATTTATTTGACTGATTCTTGATGTCTCATAGAGTCATTAACTTCTGTCTTAGTTTTTAGTGTGTGCTTTTCTTAAGATAGTTTTGCATCTCTTTTTCCATTTGAATAATTTTATTTTTCATAGTGTTGTTTTCTTCAGTGGATTTTTTTTTTTTTTTTTTGCATTTGGCCAAGTATATTTTTTAAGGAATTGCCTTCCTTTTCCAAGCTGTGTTGATCCTTTTGTATACCTCTCATTTCTTTTATCATTTTTTCTTCTACCTCTTTTATTTGCCTTTTAAACTCTTTTATGAGGACTTCTAAGAAGCTCTTCAGGCTTCATATATTCTTTGGGATTTCTTCTGTGGATATTTTGTCCTCATCTGAGTTAGTGCTTTGGTCTTCCCTGTTACCATAGTAGCTTTCTATGGTCAAGGTTCTTTTCGGTTTCTTGCTCATTTTCTTTTCTTTTGGTATTTACTCTTTTTACTTTTATGATGGAGCTCTGCTCCTAAGGTAAAGGACACAGTTCCAAGCTTCCTGTGTGGTTCTGAGCCTTGTTGACTTTGAGCGTAGGGGCCGTTTATGCTTGCAGAGGGGTAGCTTTGCTTGCTCTTTCCAGGAAACAGTCTGGTTTCCAAGAGTTTGTCTTCTGAGCTAGAACTGAAGGCTGCCCCATTTGTTTGCTCCTCTATTAAGCCAAGTCCAAGGGTCTCAGTTGCTGATCTGCTGTGATTAAGACCCTCTCACTGACTTTCCCAAACTCTGAGTTAAGCTGAGCACCACTTTTTATTTTACCCCAGTGAGACTGATCTTGAAGTTTTTCCAATTTATCTAGAGTTGGAAGTTGGTTTCATTCCATCAGATTCTGTTCAGAGACTTGGTTTCATTTGGTTTTTAAGGAAACTCAGCTCAAGCAGCTTCCTGACTTCACTCTACCATCTTGGGTTCCTCTGGTGCACTTTTTGATTCTTAGGATCTTAGCAATTTATGCTTTAGTATTATTTCCCACATTTTTACCTTTTCTTTGTGAAGAACTTAATATTCAGTGAAGTGCAATGTTGTACTATCCTTCAAGTACAAAAATGATGCTCCCTTTAGACAAGGATACTTTTTGAATTGCATTTTCAATAATGACAATGAATTTATCCAGTTCACTTTTCTCACTCAGAATATGTACTTAGGAGTTTAAACTTCCAAAATGGCAAGCTGCTGTTGTGGATGCATTCAATGATTATTGAACAGAACAGTGCTTATAAATGGTCCATGCAGGATTTGAATCTATTATATTCTTTGCCTTTTTATCACTACTTTAAGCCAGATTTAAAATTGCATAATTCAGTTCAACAAATATTTACTAAGTGCCTATCATATACCAGCTAGGTGCACAGTGTGTAGAGCACTGAATTTGGAATCAGAAAGACTCATCTTCATGAGTTCAAATCTGGTTTCAGACATTTATTAGCTGTGTAACTCTGGGCAAGGCACTTAAGTCTGTTTGCCCAGTTTCTTCATCTGTAAAATGAACTGGATAAGAAAATAACAAACCATTTTAATGTCTGTCAAAAAACAAACAAAAAAACAATTCCATGTTGTTGCCATCATGTGCTCCAAATCTACTTTAACTTTCTTAGTCTTGTTAATTTGTTTTTATAATTTCATGTTTGGTAACCATATTGTGAGAATTCTTTGTGGCTTCTGAACCATAGTAGCTCACTATTTGAATCAAATAGTATCAGGGAATTAAAAATATCCTTCAGAATCATATTTTGAAACTTTGAATCAAATGGCAAAAAAAAAAAAAATTAAAAAAAAAACCTGACTCAAGCCTTATTATTCAGATCTTAAGATGACACACCCCCTTTTTAGGATTAAGATATTTTGATGTTTGAGGGCTATAATCATTAAAAATTTGAGATGAATCAATCAAACAAATATAAAGCATACCTATTAGGTTCATAAGCACTGTGCTTAGAGCTGGTGATACAAAGCAAGGCAAAAGACATTACCTAGTGTCAAGGAGCTTGCAACCAAATGGGAAAGGAGTTTATCTACAAAAAAGGCAAAAGAGATGTAAGAATATTATCAAGAATGGAAGGATCAAGTGAAGTGTTTTTTTCAGGAAGAATAACTACCTGTGTAATGCTGGAGAAACTGAGGCAAGATAGAGATTTTAGAAAGTTTTTATTTTATTTGGATTTCTGAGAGGGAGAAAATTTTCTCCCTCTTTTTTCTGGGCCCAAAGGATCCATTTTGGTTCCAGGTCTGATGTCTCAAAGCATTCCGACATCGAATATATCATCGAGTATATCAGTCCTAATGGTCGGGGGAGGAGAGGTAAGAGGGTGTTGCAGCCGGGGATGGGGTGGGGTGGGGGGGAGGGGGACTGAGGCAGAACAATTTAGGAAACTGAGGCAGGACAATAAAAGGGAACTGTGGCACAACACTTGATGGTTTTTTTTTTTTTTTTTTTTTGGTATTGTGGGTTAATTTCTGAAAAGTTCTTATTTCCCTGGGAAATAACAAATAGGATAATTTTTCATAAAAATGGGATTTTAAAATAATGCTTGAATTAGCATTATTTTGACAATTATATGACACAAAGTACGGGTTAGATATTTCACATAAAGCTACTGGCCAGTAAAGAAGCCTGAGATACAAGATGAGAGTTGCTCTATTTTTTCTTTTCTTCCTCCTGCTTCTCCTTTTTCTTCTTCTGTTCTTTGTTTTTGAAGAGGACTAATGACATCATGGGGTGTCCATTATCAACATATAATTCAGGATGAGTTGTCATGTCTCAGGATACTCTGGATGACCATGGCATGTTTGATGTCTGACTGTAGAGCTACAGTGCTTGCTTCAGCTGCCTTCATGGGCCTTGGAACAAAACTGTCCTTATCTGCCCATTGGGATAGACATGCCCTAACTCACTAACATAGTTTACTTACTCTCAATTTACTCTAGTCAGTCTGTTAAGATGGCTTAATTGGGGTGTGACCACTGTGTGTACTATGGCATTTTAGAACCACAGTTGAGAGTTGAGTGTCAGGTAGACACCAAAAGTAGATGAGCACCCCTACAAAGGACTTGTCAAGCTTCCCACAAGAGGGGCTGTTCTCCTTGATCACCTCTCTAGTTATTTAGATAGTACTTTGAATGACAACTAGAAAAAGTCACTTTAAGTAGTTCCCTACAAATGAAAATCAAAAACTAGTTAACTTAAAACAATTAGTTTGCTTTTTTAGAAGATCCAATTTAGACTTCAAGGTTATGCTACTTATTTCTTATTGTGCTTTAAAAACATCTGTTGACCTGGTCTAAATATACAGTGTACTCTCACTATGCATGATGTGATCTGCTCCTTGCCACTTCCTCCGAACTTGTATCTTCTGCATTGTGCCAGGGGGGGTATATGGTTTCTAGGTTGTCAGTTTTCCAAGGTCATGCGTTGAGATTAGCTGTCTCCTGGATGCATTTGCAATAAGTCAGATAAGTTGGCTGCCTGGATAGGTCCTTCCTTTCTGATGTTAAATTGCTAAGTATCCTCTAACCTGTTTAGTTAGTTGCTCTAAATTACTAATAGAACATGAATGAAATGTGGAATCTTTTTTTTTTTTTTCATAAGCTCCTTTGTTCTTTTTGCACACTCTACCTTCACCCCTTATGCTTGAGTGGATTTTAAAAAGGGAAGATTGAATAAATACATAAGTTGGAGATTGGAGGGGTAAGGAGAGATAGGAGTGATAAGCAATGACTTGTTGGTTGGAATTGGGAAGAAGAGGTTATCTTTAGTGAAATGTAAAACCAAATCAAATTGATTTTCTTCTTGAGGGGTCCGGATATTACATTCTGTCATTTCCCTCCAGTCTCTTTCCTCCATCAACAGGGAAGCATTAACAGGGAATAATCAATGAAGCTTTGTTCTGAAAATAAAAGCCTTGTCATGTTCCTTCATATAGTGGAATGGATGAGGACGGTTGTCATGAGTACAGGGCACCTTCTATCTCCTTTTGGAGGGATTGGTTCAAATATGTCCATGTTTCTCTCTGGTTTGACAACTAAGAGGAGATCATTAGTAACTTTGGAGAGAGAAGTTTTGGTGTTTATCAGTCCTCAATCTGGTTGACTGCATACTAACTGGACATCAGATAAAGCAAATAGCTGTTTTGTTAGGATGCTCTATTCTATGAAAAAGGCCAAAGAATTGGCTACTAATTTGGCAGATTATTCATCAGTGTGTTGTTTCAACAGTGGTAGTTATATGACAGGATCATAGAATCAGAACTAGAAGAGAACTTTATTGGTTGTCCTTCATTCTCAATGATGACCATGACATCAGGGAGGTGATGCCATGATATGCAAGTGAGTTGGATTGAAGTGAAGACTGTGCAAGGTCATCAGCTTCACATTCTCGTCTAGAAACATGGGTCCAGTGGCAAGACACAGATCAGGATAACTGGAGATGGCCCTGAATGCAAGTAGAAGTTGGAATTTTTAAGCTAAGATCTTGAAGAACTCAGTTTAACTGAGGCAACACCTATTCAGTGATTAAGGCTAGGTAAGAATTGAAACAGAGAATGGCCTTTTTTCACCTGGTCTATATACATGTACCATACATAAATATATACTTACATAATCACACATATATATGTGCTATTTTCATTCACTCTGAGCCCGTTAGGGCCCAAACAATGACCAAGTAAAGTTTAACTTGGGAAAATTAGAAAGTTTAAAGATCCCTTCTTTTACAGATTTCAATCCAATTCAATGATAACAACAAATAAGGGAATACTTTGTGCAAATTAAGGCCTAAGAGAGTCAAAAAGACTTGTTCAAGGTCACTCAGCTCAAGCCAAGACCAGAACCTGTCTCCTGACTCCTAATTCAATTCTTTGCCTTCTACATCCTTATGTTTTCCTGGCATGCCCAGCATGTATTGGATGTTATGCAGACATTTAAAGACAAGATCTATCCTCTCACTAAGAATTGCCTTGTAAGTCTTTCCCATTTTTTAGTAAGTACCAAAACCTGACCCCCTTTGACTTCAGAGATGCAATCCTGTGATTCTTGATGTTTTCCTCCTTGGCCTCATGAATATGTCTGCTACTGAAATGTTGATGAACAGTTTCTATCCAAAAGGCTTTCTCAGTCAAATATCTGGAGGGCCGTAAATTGTTCCAAATGGAAGCATTTAAGTAGGAAATAAACTCCTCAGCCTTGAGCTGACCCCATGCAATCACCATGCAGATCGTGTCAACATTTAAAGACTTCCAAGCTTCCCTACTACGAAGAATTTTTTCTTTTCTTTGGCTTTGTACTTTGAGTTTATGCAGTGTTTCTTCTCTGTCTCTTTCTCCCTGTCTTCGGTATTCTGGCCTGGCTATGTAAAACCAGTTATTCTCAACATTTGTCATTTAATCTGTTTTCATTTTTATTTAAAAAAGAAAGAGAAAGAAATAGCAGTGAGATTGCAGATGAATAATGAAAGAATTCATCACAGCTGTACTGGGATATATATATTTTTTGCAGTGAAGTGAGACGGATTCCCATCACAGCTCGGGGACTCGTTCCATGAAGCCACTCATCTTTCATGCTTGTTGGGGGAAGGGAAAGGTGGAGAGACAGTATCATTATGAATGTAAGTGGGCTCAGAAGTGACTGGTCAAGGTTGTTGCTTTAGTCACGATGAATCTGCTTACAGTAATTTTTTGTGATAGTACTGTTGGTTGGTGAAGTGGACAGATGTTCAGACAGTAGCTTTTCTCTGATTGTTTTTGGTCTCCTTTTGCCAAAGGCTTTTCTTGAGGCCTAAAATTTATCATTCCAAGGTACAGAATATTGACGGAATTCTATTCTGACTTCAGGATGAACCTTTTATCCCTCACCTTGATTCTGTGACATACCTCATTGTAGATAATTTTTGGAAAATCAAAACACATTTTATTGAATGTCTATATACACAAGTCACAAATGTCTCTTTTACTGTAGTGGTAGGTCCCATTCTGCTCATAAATCTTGAAGAAAAGGAAGACATTTGTAGCTTATGCTTTGTATCCTAAGAGAGAAAATGTTTGAACTTGGGATCTTTGGATTGGACAAACCCAATACATTCTGATTACTGAGATAAAAGAACATAGAAATTTATTTATCTAAGGTTCTTTTAACGATCATAAATGGATCAAGAAAAATCCACTGTAGTTATTAAAAAAATGATCTTCAAAATGAAAGGAATAACCAATATGTTTTAAGAGGGCATTAAAACCCTAGATAGATGAGGAGATACAAAGAGACAATGTGTCTTCTCTAAATTATATGCTCAAACATCTGATATAGATAAAAGCTATTCTATCATATGAGGGGAATATAGTCACATTTATCTAACTGCTACTAGTAATTTTTGAGAAATTGTGGAGAAAATTTCCAATTTCAAAAAAAAAAAAAGGGAAAAATGAATTGCAGGATAGCAATTGGTTGAAACATATCTATCCTTAGTAAAATTCTAAAATTTTACATTTAAATGGCTTATGAGCACTTAATAAGTAAAGCAATGATCACTACAAATTGGCATAAATGTATGCATTTTTTCCTATGGCAAGTCAACCTCATATCTTTTTGGGATCTATTATTAGGCTGATAAATCAGGGAAATCCTGAAGACAAAATATTTAATATTAAATTCTAATTTTAAAGTATTAGAAAGCTATTTGGTATAGTCTTTCATTTTGGGGTTCAAGATGAAGAAATCATATATGATTGATCATAGCCAAAAAATTATGATCAATGATATGTTAACCTAGAGGAAAACCTGTAGGCTCTAAAGGGCCATATCTAGATTCCTTCCCAGTTTAATATTTGGATGAAGACAATACTTACTAGATTTTCAGGTGATAAAAATCTACAGATGACAGAATTGGGATTCCCATAGCTTTTATCAAGTTGAAACCAAATAGATATAGATCAATCTAAAGTCTTATTCGGACAAATATATGTGTTTTCAATTCTAGAGAACCACATTTTAAGGGAGACAATAACAAATTAGAAAGTGTATATTAGATATAAGGTCAATTTTGGAGTCAGAAAGACATGGGTTCAAATCCTATCTTTTATACAAAATAGCATATGACCATGGGGAAGTCTCTTAAGCTCTTAGTGTTCCAATCAACACTCATGGTCTATATTAGGAACAAAGTATTCCCATGAGGAGTTCCCTATATTCATGAAAAAAACTATTTGTATCTCCTCTGAAGCAGTTTGTGGTTCCTTTAAGAAACTATATTTCCTATTGATTTATGATTCTTTTCAGAGTGATCTGTGATTCCTTTCAGATTCCCAGTCCCTTGTGGCTGAGGCATTTCAGGCCCGGAAGCCAGGGCCTTTGATTCACAAATCCTGGTCAAAAGCACTCCTTTGAATTCCAATAGGAGATGAGGGCTTGTCCCAGCCCCACTGGATCTGAGCCAACTTGGGCTCTCTCAGCCCCCATGGGTTCTGATCTGTTCCGGTTGTCCCAGCCCCCATTCTGATGATCTGCTTGGGTTTCTCAACCCCCACCAAGATAACCAATATAATGAGGTTCCATCAACTAAGGGCTTGGCAGATGGACCTCGGTGGCTTACTCAGCTACCAGGACTTTCTGCCCACTGAGAACTGCATTCTCAGTGCAAAACCCCATTTTCCATAGATCTGCCTGCTGGAATAATATTCTTTTCCAGTGTTATCCTCTCTTTATCCTCATTTATTTTCCTATGCCTCTCTGTCAGGATTTCTAACCTTACTTCCAATCCCCATAATAAACCTCTTTTATCAATCTAGATTTTCGGGTCTATAAATTCCTTTACAGAGAACCTATGTGCCGCCAGAAGGGAGTCCCCAAAACTCCCTACCCTTGCGCCAAATCCCAAGGGGTTTCAGGGGAGCCAAACCTCTTCATTTGGTTCCCTGAACCCCGAACCTGCCACTAGACCTTATCATTTAACTCCCTGACCACCAGAAACCCTAATCTCATTTTGGTTCCCTAAATCTAAACCTCATCATCCTCCATACTTTCTCCCTCCAAAAAACCAAATTGGAATATAACTAGAGATAGGCAAACAGAATGGAGTATGAAGAAACTTGAAAGTTATATATTTACCTGAGTATCTTTAGCCTGGTGAAAAGAACAATTAGAACAGACATGGTAGCTATCTTTAAATGGTCATGGATTATCATGAAGAAAGAGCATTAAATTCATTTTTGTTAGCTCCTGAGGTCAGAAATAGGACCAAGGAGTAGAAATGACAGATTTTTGTCTCAGTTTTAGTACTTTCTAAATCTAGATTTGGCTACTTAGTCAAGTAGAAAGTGAATTAACATGTAATGAGTTAACATGTAAAGCACTTTGCAAAACTTAAAATGGTATGTCAATGCTAGCTAAATATATAGTAGTAGTGGTGTGGTGGTGGTTCTAGTTCTAGTAGTGATTGTAGTAATAGTAGTAGGTGGTGATAATGATGGTAGTAATAGTAATAGTGCTGGTGCTGGAGATAGAAACAGTAGTAGTAGTTATGATAGTTGTGGAAATAGTAATAGTAGTAGTAATAACAATAGTAGTGGTGGTGATAGTGATAGTAATGTTGAGGGATAAGACACCCTAACAGCGCTTGGGGGTTCCCAGGCCGATGTTGCAGATTTTGTGAAAGAATTCACAATCCCAGTCTCCAAGTTGGGTTTGGCAAAAAGGGGTTTATTTACACTGAGCAGTTCTCAGTGGACTAGGAGTCTGCTTAGAAAAGTAGGGAACATTTGGGAGACATTTCAATTTTATTTAGCCTTCTGTGGCCCAGGGCTAAGGAGTGAACTCTGGATGAATTGAGGGAGTAATCTCCAGGTCAGTTATGGGTGGTTATATTATTCTCAAGGCTAGAAACTAAAGAGTGATCTCCAAGTGAATTGAATGTGGGGATTATTTTAGGAGTTTCCCAGTGGCCAGATAAAAAAGGGAGGAAGGGGGTGGTTTGTGAGCCAGAACCAGGAGATTCAGGGTTTTCTGATGCAGGCCCCACCACAAAGATCAGGGGACCAAAGAGTCCTATTATATCAGTAGTAGCAATAGTAATAGCAATTATTGTGGTGGTGGTTAGTTGGTCATTCTTGGTTCTCAAAAATGACCAAAATGGCACCACTATGTTGGGGTCAAGGTATAGTATGTCTAACTGTGGCTGAGCAGATCAATATAAGCTCAGAAGACTCTGGCACTGGGTGGGCACAAATAGTTCATATAACATTTAGAATGAAGATGTCTCTAAATTAACATGTCACTTTCTTTTGAGATTGCAATTCTGTTTTGTGCATAGTGCCTTCTTTGATGTGAATTTACCATGCTGACAGTATTGTGACAATGTCTCTCATGTCTCACAATGGATTCCAGAGTTCTTCAGAGAGACTTTGAGAGTTTTCTGTTATTGCTTCTTCTGACCTTTGTGTGAGCACTTTCCTTGTGTGATTACATTCGTCATTTGAACAATGTGGTTAGTGCATTGGAGTAGCATTCTCTGTAGTAGAGTTTGAATGCTTGGAAGTTCAGCTTAAGAGAGGACTTTAGTGTCTGGTACTGATGAGGTTAGTGGCAGTCAGAGAGTTGTTAAAATCCCCTTTTGGTCAGTGCAGGTTCTTTGTGAAATAATTCATGAATCCGAAATATTAATTGGCAAAAATGAAAGTTTATTGTTGGATAAGAAGCCAGTTTTGCTAAGAGACTGACTTCTTTAGTGGCAAAGTCCTATTAAGGAAATGGAAGCTGGCACTGAGAGGAAAATGCCTTCTCAGCGGGTAGAGTCTTAGGAGCAGAGCAAGCTACTTTGGATCTTCTGCAAAGAGTGAGTTCGGAAATTGCCCTTTAAAAGGAGTCTTAGGGCTTCAGATTTTAGGTTGAAAGAAAGCTAAAGTTCCCTAATAAGCTAAAGATGCTTATTGGTATCTGGCCCAGATCTCCAATTGGAATTCAAAGGGTCTGGCATCCTCAAAAGATAACTTATCTGGGAAGATATGCTTTCCCAGGAGAGTCTGAGTCTCAAAAGGGAACACAGTTTCAGAGTGATAATTTTAAAGGGAACACAGTTTCCCTCCCCCTTCAGTACCTTATCTTTCCAGGTGACATTGGGGTTACTCAATTTCCTGGCTTTGTGCTGGTAGATTGTCCAAGGTTCATAGGCATACCACAATGAGGTCAGCACAATGGCTCTGTAGAGCCATTTTTGTTTGATAGTCAGTCTAATGCTTCTTCTCTCCCATTTTTCCCTTTGGATTCTTCCAAATGGTGAGTTAGCTCTGGCAATGTGTGTGTCAACTTCATCATCCATGTGCACATCTCTATAAAGTATATTGCCAAAGTAAATGAATTTATCTACAACATTCAAAATTTCTTCATTTGTTGTGATATTTCCACATATGGATGGTGTGGGACTGGCTGGTAGAGAACATTTTTTTTTTTTGCCTCGAAATTAATTTTCAGGGCAAAATTAGCATGATAAGTAGTGAATCAATCCATATTATATTGTACTTCTGCCTCAAAGGCTGCATTAAGTGCATAATCATTTGTAAATAAAAAGTCATGCATTCTCTCCTCACTTTAGTCTTGGCTTGTAACTTTTTCAAGTTAAATGAGTTACCATCAGTGAGAAAGTTGCCATTTTTATCCTTGTTGAAGGTGTCTGCAAAAAACACACTCAGAAATAAACACACAGTGCACATGTGGTTGGGTGGTTAAGCTTGTAAGAAATAATGAAGATTCCCATTAGATTATGATCTTCTTAAAGGCAGGACTGTCTTTTCCTTCTTTATGTGTTTGCAGGGCTTTGTTTAGTGTTTGAATATAATGGGCTATCCATAAATGTTTACTGACTCCATGAGGTGTGGGCAGCTATATCAGAAAATCTCTAAAAGATACCTTCCAACCCTTAATGATTTATGATTCATCAGAGGAGTCAATAGCTAGGTAACTTGCTGCTTTTCTCATTCCTCCCTTAATTAATTAATTATAGATTTGTTTGTTTATTAGCTATTCTACTTAGAATTTCACCTAGAGAAGTGTTTTTCCCCCCCTCAATAACTACATCTCTTCCTACTTTATTATCCTATACCACAACACCACCATTAGACTCAAAGACAAAAGCATGTTTTACAATATCATAATATTAGCTGTCCATAAAGGAAGAATGGAGTGAATGAAGTGAACTGTGAAAACTATCTCTCTCTCTCTCTTTTTTTCTTTTTAAAGAGTTTGTTTATCTGAGTTCTTTTTTTAAAATAACTTTTTATTGATAGAACCCATGCCAGGGTAATTTTTTTTTTTTTTTACAACATTATCCCTTGCATTCACTTCTGTTCCGATTTTTCCCCTCCCTCCTTTCCCCCCTCCCCTAGATGGCAAGCAGTCCTTTACATGTTGAATAGGTTACAGTATATCCTAGATACAATATATGTTTGCAGAACCGAACAGTTCTCTTGTTGCACAGGGAGAATTGAATTCAGAAGGTAGAAATAACCCGGGAAGAAAAACAAAAATGCAAGCAGTTTATATTCATTTCCCAGTGTTCTTTCTTTGGGTGGAGCTGCTTCTGTCCATCTTTGATCTGAATTAACTCTCTTTATCTAAGAGATCCACTTCCATCAGAATACATCCTCAAACAGTATCGTTGTTGAGGTATATAATGATCTCCTGGTTCTGCTCATTTGTGAAAGCTATCTCACAAGATGGAGACAGTGTTCTAAGAATTGAGTGAAGGTCGAAGGTCAGCTGTGCCCTAGGCCTAAGTCTCTTTCTCCAGAGATCACATGGTTTGCAAAAAATGGACCACACAGCTCTTATTTTGTGAGACTAAGTTGGGGCCACCTTGGCATTAGAACTCCCATATGAGGTAATTTAGTCATCCTAAAAATGTGGTTGGTTAGAAGTTTTTCCTCATTTATGACTTAGAATGTGAGGTCATTTTGATGCTGTTTGAGTGGTCTAGATTAGTGGCTATAAGAGAGTTGTTAAGAATCCCCTTTAAATTGGCCACAGGTTCTAGGAGTAAAAGAATTCACTCATTCCCAAAATATTAGTTGCAAAATGAAAGTTTATTGTTAGATAGAAATCAGTTTACCAAGAGACTGACTTCTTATACTGGCAGATCTATTGGAAAATGGAGTTTTGCTGAGAATTCAGTTCTCAGTGGACAGAAGGTCCTAGCAGCAAAGGGAGCTACCAAGGTACATCTGCAAAAGACCTTCGTTGAAGGAAGCTATTATATTGGGTCTTAGTGGGGGCTGGGACAGCGAGCAGGTCAGACCCAGTGAGGAGGGCTGGGACAGCCCAAGTTGGCTCATCTACAAGCTGGGTTTCAGCTTGGGCTGGAATTTGAGTAGAATTGAATGAGTTTCTTTAATTCAATAGGTCTGGAATTCTTTTAGCTCAGGACTGAATCAACCCCACCTAGATAACAAAATGAAACTGTTTGTCTTGTTTCCCTAGGGCAGGAGCCTCACTGAGGCAGAGTTGAAGATTTTCTCCTTCAAGGAGTTTTAGAGTTTCGGGGTCCCTTCTTCATTTTGTCCTGGCTAATCTGGGCAAAAATCCAGCCTATAAAGAGTGTTAGCCCAGGCCCCTATATAATTCTTGTCTGTTAACAGGGCCACACTTCTCCTTGCCTAATTGATTATGGACAGAGAGACACCCTTTCTTGGAAGATCTTAATAAAATTCCTTTCTCCTTTTACCTTGAGAAATCTCCTTAATTTATTTGAGCTGATGGTCTTTGTCCTACACAGGAAGATCCTAGAATGATACCTCATTTCCTCACCAATCTACTTTGAATTCTGGATAAACTCTGGATATCTTTCCTTGATAGACTTTGGACTTGGTGAAAAATCATTTAATATTTCTAATGACTTTTCAAACCCTTTTGGAGACAGTTGTAGAAGTAGGTATGTTTGACTTGTATTAATGAATCCATTTATTACATAATGCTACGAAATATTGCATGACCTCATGACCTCAGAATAGCTCCATTCCACAGGAGTCAAGCTCAAGCCATATACCTTTGTTACCTTAGCTAATTTGTTTTGTGTCTCAAATTCTCTGTGTACTTAAAAAGGCATCCCCAGTGACCAAAGAGAACTAGAGATTATTATTGATCACAAAATAGAAAATTTTGATTATATCAAATTAAAAAGCTTTGGTACAAACAAAACTAATGCAAACAAGATTAGAAGGGAAACAATAAAGTGGGAAAACATTTTTACAGTTAAAGGTTCTGATAAAGGCCTCATTTCCAAAATATATATAGAATTGACTCAAATTTATTAAAAATCAAGCCATTCTCCAATTCATACGTGGGTCAAAGGATAGGAACAATTTTCAGATGGTGAAATTGAAACTATTTCTACTCGTATGAGTGTTCCAAATCACTATTGATCAGAGAAATGCAAATTAAGACAACTCTGAGATACCACTACACACCTGTCAGATTGGCTAAGATGACAGGAAAATATAATGACCAATGTTGGAAGAGATGTGGGGAAACTGGGACACTGATGCATTGTTAATGAAATTGTGAATACATCCAGCCATTCTGGAGAACAGTTTGGAACTATGCTCAAAAAGTTATCAAACTGTGGATACACTTTGATCCAGCAGTGTTACCACTGGCTTATATCCCAAAGGAAGGCAAGAGACTCACATGTGCAAAAATGTTTGTGGCAGCCCTTTTTGTTGTGGCTAGAAACTGGAAAGTGAGTGGATGCCCATCAATTGGACAATGGCTGAATTGTGGTATATGAATGTTATGGAATATTATTGTTCTGTAAGAAATGCCCAGCAGGATGAATACAGAGAGGCTTGTAGAGACTTACATGAACTGATGCTGAGTGAAATGAACAAAACCAGGAGATTATTATACACGGCAACAACAATACTGTATGAGGATGTATTCTGATGGAAGTGGCTATCTTCGACAAAGAGAAGATCTAATTCAGTTCCAATTGATCAATGATGGACAGAATCATCTACACCCAGAGAAAGAACACTGGGAAATGAATGTGGACTACTTGCATTTTTTTTTCTTCCTAGGTTATTTTTGCCTTCTGAATCCAATTCTTCCTGTACAACAAGAGAACTATATGAATCTGCACACATATATTGTATCTAGGATATACTTTAACATATTTAACATGTATAAGACTGTCTACCATCTAGGGGAGGAGTTGGAGGGAGGGAAGGGCAAAACTGGAACAGAAGTGAGTGCAAGGGACAATGTTATAAAAATTTACCCATGCATATGTTCTGTCAATAAAAAGCTATAATTAAAAAAAATAAAATAAGGAATCTCAAAAAAAGACACCCTCATATTCTAAGTTTTGGGAATAAAATACAATGAGTTGAAAGTTACTGAATTAAACTCAAGTCAAGGTAAGATTTTAGTCATTACCTGAATCCATTCGGCTATTATTGATATAATATGAAACCCTAAAACTTTTGGTTTTGGAGTCTGCCTCAGGAAACTCTTATGTCCAATCTGTCTGATACTAAATAGACTATTCCTAGCCCTACCCTTGGGCTGTAGAATTAACATGCCAATGATCGACTCCCTATCCCTTGAGCCATAGAATTGGCATATCTATTTTAGAAGCTGGATAAAATGACTCTCCTTGGTTCTGTTTCTTTACTGGATTCCCGTAAAATTCAGTCTGTTTAGTAGTAGCATACCATTGTTTTCAATAAAACTTTGTCCCTTGACTAGGAGACGGATTCAAGCCTGCAAATTATTTTGAGACATCTTGTGACACCACTCTGGGACATTTAGGGTTCTCCTTCCCAATTTCAACATTATGACTTGCAGAGTTATTTTTGTCACAAGAAGCTAATTCATTTTCTAGACATAAAATTCAAACTATTGGTTTCTACAATAGTTCTATTATTTTATCACAATCTTTAAAAATATTCTGTTTCCAAATAGGTTTTGACCATACTTATAGGTTAGATTGGTTTTCCCTCAGCAATCCCTGCCCTCCATAGTTTTTTGCTCTATTTATGAATTGTAAAAGAGCCTTCAAATGGACACATTTCTACCTGCTTTTAAGTCTGCTTTCTGACTTCTGCCAGAGTCAGAAAAGGTTAATATAAGGACCTAGTAATGCATTACAATCCAAGCTCAGTCTTGCTAAACTTAGAGAAGTTTATCAGAGACAATTGGCCACCAGGTGATGAGTCTGTTTTCAGTTATGATAGCTCATAAAAACTGCCCACAAAGATCAAGGGGGAGTATACACAGCATGCTGGAAGAAAGGATCTTGATGAATACAATCTGATCTGTACTTGAACAGTGGTTCACATCTTCACAATACATTACTGATTGAAATTTGTAGACAATTCAAGTTCTCACTCTGGTTTCTATTTGTTGTAGAAAACAAATCATTGTTCCAACAAGGTACCTTCCAGGTACATATAAAAATGATCTCAGATTCCACAAGAGATGGAAAAACATAGAGAAAAATCTTATTTCATGATCCTTTGATTTTTAATATTAAGAAGTAAATCATGAAGGCATAAATTCTGTAAAAGTCTCCATCTCAGAACCCTAAGTTGGAAATAGTTTCTCCTCAGAAACCTCTGTGAATCCTTTGTTTTTGATGAATCCTTTAACTAATGTTGTATATTCTGTATTGATCATATTCTGAGTCAACCATAATCTAAGTTGAATATCACTCCATATAATGTAAAATGTGAGCTTAGGTCTAAAAGGTAAGTTTTAGGGCTTGAATGGTGACTTTTGCTATAAGAGATATAATGCCCATGTGTATGGTTCTTGCAACATTAGATTTTTAAAAAATAAATCCATGGTTGGCATGAGAACATCAATTCTCTCTTCACTTTAGTCTTAGCTTATAGCTTTTTTCAAGTTAAATAAGTTAACATCAGTGAGACAGCTGACCTCGATGCCATTTTCATCCTTGTTGAAGGTGTCTGATAATACTGCACAAAACAAGCTTGGGAATAAGCACATAGTCCCGTGTGGTGGGTGGCCTGTTAAACTAGTAAGAAGTAAAGATTCTCATTGATTGTGAACTCCTTGAAGGCAGTCTTTTGCTTTTCTTGTTTGCAGGGCTTTGTTTAGTGCTTGCATGTAGTGGGCATAAGTGTTTATTGACTCCATGAGGTAGGCAGCTACATCAGAAAATCTCTAAAGATACCTTCCAACTCTTAATGATTTATAATTTATCAAAAGAATCAATAGCTAGGTTTCTTGTTTCCTCTCTCATTCTCTGCTTCCCCCCACCCCCCAAATTTAATTTATTTTAGCTGTTACTTAGAATTTCACTTAGAGAAGAGTGTTGGTTAGCATGAGAACTTTGGTTTGCTCTGTTTGTGACCTGAATTAGTCAACCCATTCTTAGGTAACATAAAAGGCATCCCATGACTTCACTATGTTAATGTTGAACATCATGTGGCTACAATATTGTTGAGCTCATGTCAGTATAGAACTCATAAACTCAAATGATCTCCTAGCCTACACTTCCTGGTAGTTGATATTAGAAGTATTGGGCATTACTACTGGGCAATAGTGACACTTAAAATTTAGTTTTCTTTTCCTAAATTAAACTAATGAATTTATTCAATAGTTTTGGTGCCTAATGCAAGGTCCCAGTTTAGCCACTGTAACTGATGGATGAAAGAACAGGAAGTTGGGACAGGGTTTCATAGTGGCATTTGGGGACTTGTGATGGAATGTCCTTTATTTCCTAAATCAGTGTGGATTCCATTTGGCCGACTAGTCTTCAATATCAAAATCATGACTTTAATCATCACATAGGCCAATTAGCTATTCACATTGACACTGTAGTTAACTTGTAGTTATCTTACCAAAACTTGTCATTGAATGCCTATGGGAATTAAATGTAAGACTAGTTCAACATATCACAACCCACACAGCCTACAAGACAATCTAGTAGGATATTTGTCCATTAACAACTAATGTGTTTGATTTGGAAGATACTGTTGGTTGTACTTGCTGTGCTATTTTTTTGAAATGAAAATACTGTTTAATGTTTATGGAAAAGGGATACTGTTTATGGAAAACAGTACTGGCATTGATATCACTAAAGGGCTCATATCTTCAAAAAGTAGAACTAACTTCTTCATTCTAAAACAGCCACACATAAAAAGAACTAGGTAATATTATTAAGGCACAGTATTTGATTTATCCTGGAATCATTTGTTACCAAGACCTGAATTATTGAATTATTTTTATTCTGTTCTCCATCATTTTGAAATGGCTTATAAAAATCATCTTATTTCATTTACCTGGTTCTTGTACCATCCCTCTATCTCCCCAACTGCTTACAGATCCCACAATTATCATAAAACTAAGTACTGTAGTATTATGAAAGAATGAATTTTCATCATACAGGATCTGATACAACTTGCTTCGACCTTGATTGACCTCACAGGGGAAAAAAAAAGATACAGCATACACATAAAAAAATTGATGCGGCTCTAAATAAATCTCCCCCAAAACTATGGCTGTAGTGGTGTTTCAACCTTCCTTTCCTCTGCAGGACCCTTTACCATCAGAATAAGATTTAAATCAGGGCTTTCTAGCACCCCACAAAGATGATAATGCTACAAGACGGCTTTTTCCAGAGTTTGCAAATATATGGGCTAGGAGAGAAAATCCAGGGCATGGCGCTCATAGGCGAAGAGATTGAGAAACCAAATGTAGTAATGTGGAAACCTAAGCAGCAGCTTAAGATGCTGTGGAGGAGAAACTGTTTAATTGAGTCTCGAGGGTGAGATGATCCACTTGCATGTATGTTTATGTGACACATTTTCTTGAATATTTTTATCCCCTTTTATTATAGAAAGGTTCTGAAATTATCCCCATAGCTTGTACATGCAATTGCTATACAGATCATTTCATAAGAATATTCAGAGAATCAGGGATTGATTTATATTTAAGGTCAATTTTTCTATCTACTGCATGGTTCAAATTAAGTATTTTTTAAAAGCCCTGCATAGTACATGAAGTCTTCTTGCCACTTGTTGTAATGAATTGAAGCATTTTATTCATTTCTTGGTTGATTGTTATACTCATTTTAATAATATTGACAATTAACAACAGTAAAAGCTAGCAATTATAGTGCTTTAAAGTTTATAAAGAATTTTACATATGTTTCATTTGATACAAGGGCCCTGAGAATTAGGTGCTTTTATTATCTCAATTATAGATGAGAAAACTAAGCATGGAGAAAGTTAGAGTTTTTCCCAAGGTCACATAATTAAGGCGAATGAGATTTGAATTTAGGTCTTCCATACTCTGTCCACATATTTCCCTGTAACTGAAAGAAAGCTTTAAATCCACTGATACCCAGGTTTCTTTTTTTTTTTTAACATATTCATTTAAAAATAATGCTTATGTGTATGTACATGTATACACAATATGTACTGAGAAACACTTATGACATCATAATCAGGGAGCTGACCTTGGAACTAGGAACACATGGCTTCAAGTCTGACCTCTGACATACACTATTTATGTGATAGAGAGGTCATTAACCTTAGTGTAACTCTCTAGGCTGCAACTTGCAGGAGACTCTCCCTTGGAGAGAAGGGTCTGATCTGCCTTAGTAGGAGGAATTTCCTCACCTGGGAGTTCCCTGTATCACTGAAATCTCTGGTCTATTTTCTAACCCAGTACTTATCCTTAATCTTTTGTCTATACTCTTTACTAATCCTTCAAACTTTTTCCCCTTAATCTTCTGTAGCCTACCCTTATGCCAACATCAAGGTTTGGTGACAACTTACAGTTGTAATAGCATGCTCCTTAAAGTCTAGCATTAATATAGAACTTGCCCTTTTGTGCAAAAACCTGTTTGAGTTGCATTGACATATAATATACTGTCTTAATTTGATGAATTTTTCAAATGGGAGTTATTTATCACATAATAGAAATTTAAAGACATAGCCAATTTTACCCAGCCACCACTTAAGTAAGGATTCTGTTATTTAATATGTTGGTTTGAGTTCATATCACCATAAAGTTTTGAAAAATCTAAATGAAATAATTATATACAGCAGCCATGAAAGGTCACTCAAACTAGGAATATAACTACTTATAAGTATATATATTTATGTAATATGTAATATATATTATATGCATAATATATGATATATAATTATTTGATTATATAAAATTGCAATTATATGCATAATTCTACATAATTAAATATATTTATATATTATGTTATATAATTATATTTATGCTTATATATATGTAATTTATTAGGTATTATTATTTTCCAAACCAGGAAAATACTTGATTGACTTTCTGATTGATTTACCACAATATCTGACTTGGTTTGTGGAACAGAAGCCTATAAATCCAGGATATGGGCTTTATTTAGGAATTTTGGTTTAATTAGGAATTTATTTGGTACACTTTATTTCTCACAATTGTAAGAAAAGTGAACAGGAATAAACATGCAGAGCTAGAAAACAAAATTCTAAATTACCAGGGAAGACTTAGAATGAAACTATCTTTTACTTAATAACATGCTATGGTATATTAGTGATTATTAATTGATGGAGATATCCCTTTCAACGGGTTATAAGTCCTTCATGCCGCCTCACATTGTGATGTGCTTTTCCATGTTTCCTCATAAATCTTCCATAGAAGAGCCACTCAATGTGCAAAAAGTACTGTCTAAAAAAGAAAACATCATCTCACATGAATTTGTTATTTTGGAGTTTTTCTTTATCATTTGCTACCATTTACTACCAAAAGAAGAACAAAATGTGAATATATTGATGAGGCAAACTATGGGTTAGAAGGTACAGGAGATGGGAATGGTTAAAGAATGAGAGGATTAGACCTAAGAATGAATTGTCTGGAAATGAGAATTAAAGAGATATTGGATTCAGTTCAACTAATATTAGAACAGCAAGGTGGTGCAATGGATAGAGCTCTGAATCTGAAGTCAGGAAGACTCATCTTTGTGAGTTCAAATCACTCACTAGCTATCTGACCCTGGGCAAGTCACTCAACCCTGTTTTCCTCAGCTTCCTCATCTGTATAATGAGCTGGAAAAGGAAATGGCAAATCCCTCTAGTATCATTGCCAAGTAAAACCCCAAATGTGGTCACAAAGAGTTGGATACAACTGAAATGACAGTAACACCATGCTAGTCAGTCAATTATTTAGTGTGCCAGGCGTTGTGCCTGAATACTGAGGATACAAAGAAACAAAATATATCTCCTACTCTCAAAGAGAAGGAGACAATTTGTACATAGCTAGGTTCGACAAAATATCTACAATTATCCCTTCCATACTGTGACTTTCCTCCTCATGGTTTCCACATATCACAGGTCAGCATAAGAAATAGGAATTTGGGGGGAATTTTGCAGAAGCTGCGAATGAGACATAATCCTGGACAGCAGGCAACACAGGAAAAGTTTAGAAACTTAGAAATGCATAAAATACATAGTATTGTACAATGTAAACATATATAATACATAATTCAGACTTCTCTGGTATGAAGGGAGGGCCCCAAAATTTATGTGGATTTTCCAGCTCATGGCAGGCATTTCCCTCAGAGGGTTTTTAACTCTTCAGAAGAGATAAATATAATCTGAAAGGGGGAAACACTGGCAGCTGGGGGACTAGAAGAAACTTTTGTAGAAAATGGATTTTGAAATAAGTCTCAAAGAAATCTATGGAAACTAGGAGGCAGCAGTGAAGGATTCAGAGTATTGCATGAAAATTAGGCAAAGACAAAGATAGGAGATGGATTGTTGGTTGTAAGGAACTACAAATAGGCCTGTATAGCTCATTTGTAGCATGTGTGCAGGGAAGTGAAGTAAGGGTATGAGAAAGGACTATGTTATGAAGAGGTTTAAGTATCAAACACTTACATTTGATCATGGAGGTAAAAGGGAGTTACTGAAGCTCATTAAGTAGGGAGAGAATGTGGTTATTATATCTGTGCTTTAGGAAAAATGGCCTGAGTGGCTTAGTGGAAGATAGAATGGAGTAGAGAGGGAAGGGGCTTGAGATCAGGAAATATATTAGAACACTATTGCAGTTGTCCAAGTGAAATATTATGGGGGCCTGAACTAGAGTTGTGTCTGTATGAATGGAAGCAAGGGTACCTGTAAAAGAATTTCGAAGATAGAAATAACAAGATTGAACAATAAATTAATATATGGGGTGAATGAATGAGAATGAAGAACTTATAATGATAACAATATTTGGATTACAAAGATGGAAGATGACTTTGTTCCTATATTCATGTGATAACTTTAGAGTTTGAAAAGAACTTGGAGGTCATTAAGTCCAGCTCCCACATCCCTTCTCCCTTAACAAAAGAAGTTACTGAGGTTCAGAGAACTTAAGCAATTTTTCTAAGATCACATAAGTAGTAAGTCTCTGAGTGGGTGTTTGAAGTCAGATTCTCTGACTTTGTCCATTACTTTTCTCTTGGTATCATTCTGTCCATAAGGTGTTTACAATCTAATAGGCCACAGCTAGATGCACCAACAAGCCTTGATGCAAAGAAAGTTCCAGATGTCCCACCTTTTTCTTAATTGTTTGACACATCATTTTAATAGCTGGGTTGCCAGTGCAATTTATTGAAAGAAGAAAGTAATAGAGAGTCAACACAGTTTACTCATTCTCTTTGAAAGGTTTTGAGAAGAAAAAAGTTTTCTGTTGAATTTTTCATCTATAGTTTGTTCAGAATTGAATATTGAGAGAAAAAGAAAATGATGTCACCTAATATATTTCTTCCTTTAAACTACCTAAACACCCAACTTCTCAGAGACAATACCAGATGAGACATCCCCTGCCTCCTTTTTTTAATTGAAGCTTTTTATTTTCAAGACATATGCAAGGATAATTTTTCAACATTGACCCTTGCAAAACCTTGTGTTCCAATTTTCCCCCACTGCCCCCCAACTCCTCCCCTAGATGGCAAGTAATCCAATGTATGTTAGACATGTTAAAAATATGTTAAATCCAATATATCTCTACATATTTATACAATTATCTTGCTGTACAAGGAAAATAAGATCAAAAAGGAAAAAAAATGCGAAAGAAAATAAAATGAAAGCAAACAACAAAAAGTGAAAATGCTATATTTGTGAACCACACTCAGTTTCCACAGCCTTCTCTATGGATGTGGATGACTCTCATTATCACAAGATCACTGGAACTGGGCGGAATCATCTCCTTGTTGAAAAGAGCCCTGTCTATCAAAATTGATCATCATATAATCTTGCTGTTGCCATGTACAATGATCTCCTGATTCTGCTCATTTCCCTTAGCATCAGTTTCTGTAAGTTTCTCCAGATCTCTCTGAAATCATCCTGCTGGTCATTTCTTACAGAATAATATTCCATAACATCCATACACAATAACTTATTCAGACATTCTCCAACTGATGGCCATCCGCTCAGTTTCCAGTTTCTTGCCATTACGAAAAGGGCCAATACAAACATTTTTGCACATGTGGGTCCCTTTCCCTAGTTTAAGATCTCTTTAGGATATAAGCCCAATTCTGATGGAAGTGGATTTCTTTTACAGAGACCTGAGTTTCAATTGATAAATGATGGACAGAAGCAGCTACACCCAAAGAAAGAACACTGGGAAATGAATGTGAACTATTTGCATTTTTGTTTTTCTTCCCGGGTTATTTTTACCTTCTGAATCCCATTCTCCCTGTGCAACAAGAGAACTGTTCGGCTCTGCAAACATATATTGTATCTAGGATATACTGCAACATATCTAACATATATAGGACTGCTTGCCGTCTAGGGGAGGGGGTGGAGGGAGGGAGGAGAAAAATCGGAACAGAAGCAAGTGCAAGGGATAATGTAAAAAAATTACCCTGGCATGGATTCTGTCAACATAAAATTATTATTAAATAATAATAATAATAAAAATTTTAAAAAAAGGATATAAGCCCAGTAGAAACACTGCTGGATCACAGTTTGATAGCCTTTTGGGCACAGTGCCAAATTGCTCTCCAGAATGATCAGTTCACAATTCCCCCAACAATGCAATAGTGTCCCAGTTTTCCCACATCCCTTCTAACATTCATTATTATCTTTTCCTATCATTTTAGCCAATCTAAGACCTCACCTTCTTTTAAAAACCATATTTAGCCATTTGCAACTTATTACACTGTTAACTAAAGCAGGGAGCAATTGCTCTCCTTATGGAGGGAGGAGACATAGATAAGATCATTTTATTTTTTACTTTTGAAATACATTTTGTTGGTAGATATTTGTTTTCACTCTTCATGCATTTAGCAATCTCTCTTTGTTTTTATTTCTACTTTGGAAGCTGCTGCTGTTATTTGTTCTTCATTTTTGAAGAGAACCAATGACATCAGGAGTGTGATATCTTTTTCTTCCAAAAAATCATCAAAATCTAATGGTAAAAAAAAGTCAAGGCAACTGGTAATGGTTTGGTATGCAATGGATGCTCCTTGACCTTTCTAAATTAAGGTCTTTCTGGATCTAAGGGAAATGACAAATTAATTAGTGTTGGAGATTTCTTTTCTAATCAATCTCTCAAAGACCTCCAATCATTAAATTTGCAGAAGAGGTAGAATAATGTGTGTGTGTGTGTGTGTGTGTGTGTGTATAAAATACACACATACATGTCTATGCACACATATATACATGCTATCCAGGAATGAAACATCCTAGGACTCTTCTTTTAGACATTTCTCATTATTGTACAGATTTAATTTTTATCATGGATTAGCTTTCCTCTGCTAAATATGTGCTAAAATTTTTAAAAATATAGTTAGTACCTACTATCCTACAATAAGGCAGGCATTAATTTTATATCTACCCCTCGTATAATCATTAAACAAATGTTCTAGTATACACAAAGATAAATACAGATTAAAAAATCATCTTAACTAATAAAGTCTAATACTTCTCTCCCCTTGACCATGGTCAGTAACAATTTTCTTAGAAGTGCTAATTGGGACATTTCAGTTTGACTTCCATTTTTGCTGTACACTCTTAAGTAGAAGTGCTAAATGTCCAAAAGACTCAGCAGGATGGAAATAAATAGGCAAGAAAGAATCCTGGATAATCCAGAAACTGGATAATCGGTCTCTCCACATTTGTTAACTCATTTGTTTTTGAAAGCTAGAGCAACTCAGTTATTGCCCCTCTGCCCCATTGCCCCGTAGCAATAACTGCCCACCTCCTCTCCCCACATATTCCTTAGTTTTACCTCATATTGAACATTTAAAATGGGAAGGTGTATATGAGAGAGTTCAAAACTTGTCTTGACCTTGTTTGTTTAGGTGTGTGTGTGTGTGTGTGTGTGTGTGTGTGTGTGTGTGTGTGTATTTTTTTCTCTTTATTCTCTTTGCATGATCCTCTAATTGATCTTGAAAAGAAGGGACAGTTAAAGAAGATGTTAAGGTGAAATGAAGCCATAACTGTGACTGGAGACTTTTATTAAGTGTGGCAAAGTTCCCTGGGCCTCGCTGAAATTGTTTATTGATTTTGGTATGGCTGGGTGCTCGGGAGTAATCGCCCGCAGTGCCGCTGGAGAGAGCTCCTTGTTAGCTCCCGTTCAACTCCTTGGAGTACTTTTCCTTCAATCAGATCTTGCCTCTTTAACCTGTAAATAAATACCGAAAGCCTTGGTTAACTCTTGAAGCGGTTCTTGAAAGAATTTGGACCTTCCTTTTCCTGGACTTTATAACCATAACACTATCTAAAACATGGATTTTTAACCTGGGGGAAGAGGTGTCTATAAATAAATTACAGGAGATTTGTGAATTTGTTTTATGAAAAATATTTTGATAAATCTTTAAATATTGGATTAATTTTTAGTCTTGTGTGTTGCATTTTATGTATTTAAAAACATTGTTCTGATGCATTCTTAACATCAAAAAGACTAAGGACCTATCATTTAAGAGTACTGGCTTTTTTTCCCCTTTGCCCAAAGGAAGAGTTGGACTCTGTAGGCAATGTAGGGAATCAGGATTAGAATGAACATTTATAATAGATATTTTCAATTTCTGTTTTATTTTAATTTGTTTATTATCCTCTTTTCTCTTTAGCTAGTAAGAGGGAAAATAAATTGAAATGCCTCAGTTGCCATCACGATTTCCCATGCTTCTCCTCTTTCTTATATATATTAGAAATTGCATGGATTTTCCCTTATTTGGAATCTGATTCCTCCTTTCTTCTCTTCCTCCCTCCCATTCTCTCTTCCTCCCTTCCATCCTCCCTCCCTCCCTCCCATCCTCCCTCCCTTCTTCCCTTTCTCACTTCTTTCCTTCCTCCTTTCCTCTCCTTCCCTTCCTTCCTTCCTTCCTTCCTTCCTTCCAAATCAGCCCAAATATGTCCATCTTGCACTTGTGTTTCCAGAGACCAGTCTATGCAGTTCCATAGTCATCAGTCAGGACTAAAAGAAAAGATCCAGGAATTCTGCTATAATATAAAGTAGCCTTAAGAAATCTGATCTGAGGGCAGCTGGATGGTAAGTGGATAGAGCACCTGCCCTGAAGTCAAGAGGATGTGAGTTCATATCCGACCTCAGACGCTTAATACTTCCTAGCTGTGTGATACTGGACAAGTCACTTAACCCCAATTGCCTCAGCAAAACAAAAAACAACAAAAAAAGAAGTTTGATTTGACCTTCAGTGTTTCCCACTTCAAACAGTCCCAGAAAAATTATTTTATACCTAATTGAAAGAGATGATTCTGATTCCCAAGACCATTTGGAGTGGACCATCCTCAAGAAGACTTCACTCCAGATTTACATCTTGGGCTTGACTTAACCTCAAGATGAAAACCTCAAGGTGGGAAGAAGAGCAAATTGGGCTAAGAGGTCTTTACCTTATTAAATTCTATTCTGAGGACAATTATTATTTATTTCCCCTTATCTTCTAAGACTTGGATCTTCTTAAATATCAGGCTCTTCATAGGTCAGATATTTACCAGCTTCATTGCAATATTACTGTTAGCCTGCCAGCACCATTCCAATGCTATAACTAGCAATAATTATTATTACTAAATAGTTATTCAGGATATAAAATGCTGGACTTGGCATCTAGTTCAAATCTACCCTCAGACACTTCAGATGTGTGACCCTGAGCAATTCAGTTTAATCTCTGTCTACTTCAGTTTCCTCATCTGTAAAATGGGGATAATTATAGCTCTTATCTTATTAGGTTGGTATGAAGATCAAATTAATTCATTTATGTGTAGACCTGCACAGATCTGTAAAGTGTTATATTAATATTAGCTATTATTAAGTAAAAATTCTAAGTAGTCATTGGAAATTCTCTAGATCTTCATTTTTTTAGCCTAGTCTTTATTTCCTTCTAACTGATTCTTGGAATCAAGTTTCTTTTTTCTATTCCACAGAATTTTTGAAGAATTTTAATAAGATCTGTCAGAGGTTCTATGGAGACCATTGCAGCCTTTTCATTTCTTTGTCTTCTCCAAGTTTAAAAGTTACATCAGTAGTGTCTCTTGAGTTAGAGCATGATTTTATACTTGTAGAAAGCAAAGAAAGAAAAGGACCAAAAGAATAACAGATGAGTTGGGAATAAATCCAAATCAAAATTCATTATGTCACATAACTTGTTTTTTCCTACTTCCACATATCTGTAAAATAACTATGATAGTACTGACCACTAATTCACTTCATATATGTATTTGAAGACTGAGGAGAGAAAATGAGATTTTAAATTGAAATGTGCTAGAGATCAAATTCCAGGACAATTCAAATAATAAGATAATTATTATTATCTGGTAAAGGATAAGAGACACCTGATTTGAACATTAATAACAATAATGATAACATCTAGCATTTATATAGCACCTAGTCTATACAATAGGAATTAATGCTAAGTGTTTTATAAAAACTAGCTCATTTGATCCTCCTAACAATCTTGGGAGGTTGTTGTTTATCTTTCATTTTTGAAGACCAATGACATGAAATGATTTCTTGACTTGTAAATTAATTAATCGAGGCAGAGTAATCTCCCTCTTTTTTCCAGACATTTAAGTCAAATGGCAAGATAAAAAGTCTGGACAACTGGCAATGGCTGGGATGAAGTGGATGACCTTGATATCTTTGATTTTTGAGTGGATGACCTTGATATCTTTGATCTTTGTCCATTCTCTAAGCATTTAATACCTTTTCAGATGCCTTCAGTAGCTATGAAAGCATAGCTATTGGAACAAAGTATTTTCATCTTCCTATTCACCAGGGAAATCTTCACATGCTTGGTGTAGACATCCACCTAACTCACTAACAGATTTGAAGTAGCAGTTATTATGATCCATTTTTACAGACGAGTAAACTGAGGTAGAAATTAAAGATCACATACTCAGGTAGTAAATGTCTGAGGCTGTATTAGAGCTCGGATTCTAGCATTCTATCTTCAACACTACCTAGTTGCTTTATAGGAAAGCAATGATTTGAAGAAGAGGCCGTAAGGAGACAAATATGTTCCAGGTAGTGGGAATAGTTTGTGTGAATTCATAGAGGAAGAAGATAGTTTGTTGAGTTCAAGTACTAGTTAGTACCGTGGTTCCCTGATAATAAGACCTATCCCGAAAATAAGCCCTCCCCTTACTGTGTAAGATTCCTCTAAAATAAGCCCTCCCCCGAAAATAAGCCCTATTGAGATTGCTACTGTAGTGAAGGTGATCCCCTGTGCTACACGCTACATTACAGTACCCTCTGTATGCACCGCCCCCCCACCCCCACCCCACTGGGTGAAATGCATGCCGCGCTCCGAGCTGCCTCCAATCAGAGCTGCAGCAGTGAACGCGTCACCCTGTTCTTCCCCAGTGATTTGCTTGCTGGTGCCATTGAGAGCAGTGCCGTGGAGGAGAGCTGAAGCAGGACAACATAATAACCCAGTATGTAAGCGGGAGTGAGGGGGCATGATGGAGGATAAAAGGGGCATGATGGAGGATAAAAGAACTCAGGGGGCATGATGGAGGATAAAAGAAGAACTCAGCCAGCACTCCGCGCTAAAGAAATGAAGAACTTCCTTGCAGAGAGAAGAATAGAACAAGTAATGATTCCTGCAGGAATGACAGCCTATCTCCAGACCCTTGATATTGCAATAAACAAGCCATTCAAGGACCATTTGCGCATGGAAGTCAATGACTACATTGAAAATAGAATGGAAAGAAATCAGCATGGAAACTTTGTGAAGCCCTGTCTGCAAGAAGTCGTGACTTGGGTGAAGAAGTCATGGGATAAAATTACTGATAGCTGTGTCGCCAAGGGTACTACGAGCAGGTTACCTGGACAAGACATGTTCATTTAAAGAGAGCTATATTGCTGGACATGACAGATTGGGTCCACTTCTTCTGAAGGAAATAGAGGTGCAAGACATCCAGGACGGAATTCAGGGTATGGACACTTATGACGATGTTGTTGAAGAAGATGACATGAATAAAGGTACTTTTTTTGTTCATATTTACCTGTTTATTAAAATTGCTGTCAATGTTCATTAAAATAAGCCCTCCACTGAAAATAAGCCCTCTGGGGTTTTTCTGTCCAAAAAAATAATAAGACAGTGTCTTATTATCAGGGAAACACGATAGGTCAATTTGCTTGGAACATATAGTGAATGAAGGGCAACAATGTGAGATGTAGCTGTAAAGTTAGATTGAGCTAGATTTTGGAAGGCTTTAAAATGTAAACTGGAAAAATTTATCTAATAATAGGGAATTATTGAAGGTTTTTGAACAAGAGAATAATATGAATGAATAAGTACTAAATACTTACTGTTGCTAAGTATTAGGGATAAATAGAAAAAGAGAAAGCTCTTTCAAGAAACTTGCATCCTAAATGGGAGAGTCAACAAAAAAGGAAGTTTTGGAGTGTAGGACCATGTGGAAAGATTATTTTAACCATGGGGTAGATGGCAGATTCTAGATCTCCTTAGGTTACATAGAGAATTAGGATCATAATGTGGTAGGAGGCAGATGGTAAGCTCTGGCCCTCTTGTATCTCTTCAGAAGGAATAGAATTATTGATTGTTATGTACTCTAAACCTGGTGAGCCCTCAAGGAGTCCAGGTGAAAGGGAAAGACTAGTTGGGAGTGCCCCCCTCATGGTAGTATAGCCATTCTTCCCCCTACTCTACTATACTGGCTGGGTTACCCAAATAGTGAAAGGGGTGAGGAGAGAATGTGAAGGAGATGTCCCTGCCATCCACAACCCATTGTGTTGGTCAGCCATGCACCTTAAGATTTTTTTGACAGCTGTGTGGAAGTTGGATCAGAGTGGCAGAGAGATTGGAAATAGATACCAATTAGAACACTGAGTCACTTAATCTCCGTCTCAGTTTCCTCAATTCTAAAATGAGAAAATAAGAGTACCTACCTTCTAGTGTTGTAAAAGTGGAATAAGAGAATATTTGTAAGGCATGCAGCTCAGTACCTGACACATACTAGGTTGTCAGATAAATGCTAGCTATTATAATTTTATCATTACTCACCACAAAAATCAGTACAATCAAAATATTTCTAATCCTTGTTTTATAGATTATTTTACTTCAAGCAGCATTCTGTATGCCCTCACATTTTTTCCCCTAAGATGTCATTTCATAGACTCCACCCTACCCCTCCATCCCTACAGTTCACATTTGATGTAGAGATTCTTTCATCTCCTATTACTTCCCCTGCCAACACTCCTTAGAGAATTTAGAATTCCTTTTAGAATTCTCCATTCTGTTGCCTCCATTGGAAAGAGTTATTTTTGACCTAGCCTGACCCCTTCTTGAACAACAATAAAATGGAGATTGGGAGAAATGTGATACAAATCAATAGGTTATCCCAACAGACGTGATCTTTGATGCTGTTTTTTTCTCAGACACGTGCGGCAGTAACAAAGAGAAATGTTTGCTTGATCACATTGTCATCTGAGCAGCAGGTGGCTCAGTAGATCAAGAAGTGACCTCTCAGGAGGTCTGAGGGGGTTGGATGGCAAGTAGGATGAAGGCTAAGAAATGCCATTCTGACAACAACAAAATAATAATAATAAATAAATAAAATTAAATTTAAAAAATAGCACCATTCCGGAGTACAGCATTTCCCTGTATTTCTTTTCCTATCTAATTAAGAAACATGGATTTGGTGTCAGTTTATAAATTTAAAAAAATTCCCAAAAGAATGCTATTAATGCTTAAATTGTTGGAATGTAGGAGTGTAGATAGCGATGATACAGATAATTCCTTTCCCCTCTGCTTCTATCAAAGCCTCCTTGACTGAGAGAATGGTGGGGAGGAAGGAGGCAATATGGATGGAGGCATCCAAAAGGCTGATGTATCTTTTTTCTTTTCCTTTAATCATATCTCATTAGAATATTGTTATTTTCCAGTTGTATCCAACTTTTCTTGACCCTCTTTGGGGCTTTCTTGGCAAAGCTACTGGAGTGGTTTGCTATTTTCTTCTCTAGCTCTCTTTACAGATAAGGAAACTGAGGCAAATAGGATTAAGTGACTTGCCCAGGGTCACCCAGTTGATAAGTGTCTGGGTCCAGATTTGAAATCAGGAAGATGAGGCTTCCTGCCTCCAGGTCTGACACTCTATCCACTGCACCACTTAGCTGTGCCCCCTTCATTGTTTTTTTTTTATTTTTTTGAAAGCAGCTTGAGTTAAGTGACTTGGATAGGGTAACACAGCTAGTAAATGTCTGAGGCTGTATTTGAACTCCTGACTCCAGGGCTAGTGCTTTATTCATTGTATCATCTACTTGCCCCTCTGCCTTTTTTGAGAGGCAAACAATAATTAATTAGGGCTCCTTGGGACAATATTAAAATTAACTGTAACTAATAATAATAAATTTTATAATAATATTATCCAGCATTATTTTTAATCCTTCCCAACAGAAATCCTTGTGCTATTTTAGAGATATGCTCTGAATGAGATACTAAACTTCTTTGAGGTCTCATGTTTATTCATTTCTATGTCTTTGTTCATACTATTCTTATATTTAAATGCTCAGCATCATAGAAATCCTATACTTTTTTTTTCCTTTTGTTGAGGCAATTGGAGTTAAGTAACTTGCTCAGGATCACACAGCTAGGAAGTGTTAAGTGAGGTTAGATTTGAACTCAGGTCCTCCTGACTTCAGGATTGGTGCTGGAAATCCTATACATTTTAAAAGTACAGTTCAAATATCACCTCTTTGTGAAACCTCTCTGATCCTCCAGTCTATACTAACTTCTCTCTGTTCAGCATGCCTATAGCATTTAAAATTAATACATTTTATTTTTATTTTCTAATTCTTCTATATTGCCTTTTCTTCCTCATATCATAAGCACTCTAATGATCAAGGTTTATCCTTTTTTTGGTATTTTAATTTTAGTCCTTGATAGCAGGACACCTGTTAGGAACTTTATTAATATTTGTTGGTGAGTTATTATTAATTATTAAATTATTATTAAATTATTAAAATTAGTAAATTATTAAATAATTGTCAACCTGGGCACTTTGAAAGCCATATGTGGCCCAAGAAGAAGTGCTGCAGGAAATAGATGCTCCCGTAGAAGAAATGAGAGGAGCTTAGTAGACACATATTTGGGTGGCAGTGAAGACACTCAAAATGCACGGATGGGCTAAAAAGGATGGACATGCAGAAATATGGAAGATAATTTCTTTTCCTCCCATTTTACCCATGGCTATCTCTAGTTCTTTAGTCTTTCAGGGAGTATCACCCAATTCTTTATTCACAAATTCTAATTTTTCATGCAACCACAAGGACATAGGAAGTGCTTATCTGCCTAGCTATTTTCAAATCTGTCACTTTCTTCTCTTTCCTAATATATTCCTTTCAAACAATCAATGAAATACTTACTAATCCCCCATTATATGCCAGGCACTCTGCTAAGTGGTGGAATAAAAATAAATAGAATAAAACAATCCTAACACACAGAATTTATATTCTAATGAGGGAGGTAATAAGCACACACACATAATATATATGCAGTAAATATAAAGATATTTAATACAATTATATAAAAATAGTTAATTTAAAGGTAATTTGGAAAGAAAGGCTCTAGCAAGGTATTAACAGATGAAAACCACCTCTATTCTCTCCCATTCTCCACAATACCATGGGACTTCACACCCTCAGTTTGAGAGAAACAAATCTTTACAAAGTGGATAATTCACAAAGGAGAATTGAAAATGGACCATTAATTGTGTCAGTGGGGAAATGCTATGTTAATGAATCAATTTCATCTCTTTTTAAAAAGTTTTAGCTGCCATATAGACTTAGGCCCTGTGATCCCAGGCAAAGTCATGCTGTTCTTCAGTGCCTCCATTTCCCTAATGCTATGAAATCACCTAAGTGAGCAAGATCTGTGAATTAATGTCTGAAAAACACCCCAAGATGCCCACATGTAACTGATAGAGGAAGGCAGAGTAATCCATTTGATAAAATACTTCCCATTTTAATTTTTCCTTAGCTCTTCACCACAAAATAACTAAGGAGGAACCAGCAAAGAAACCTTTGTCAGGGTAGCCCATTTGTGACATCTGTAATCTTCATCAATAAAAGTCACATGAAAAGGAAGCTCTAATAGAATCAAAAGTGATGTTTCTCTCTAGGATTCAGGCTCCACTATGACATAAGACTCCCAAATTGTGCCTCACTCTCTGGATGATGGTGATATTTTCAGTTCTGGGGAAATAACTTTCTGGGGAGGAAGAAGTAATTCATTATTAACTAGAAGGTAATTTTTTTTTTCTTTTTTGCTAAAATATACTGAAATACCTTGTCAAAACCTGTTTTCTGAAGTAGGGCTTCTAGGAATCACAAGTTAAAAAATTTTTTTTCTCCTTGTATTTACACCATTTTCACCCCCTTTTTTGGGGTAGGGAGAGTATATTAGACTGGCTGCTCTTTGCAAAAAAAAAAGTACATACACAAAACAAAACAAAAACTCTTGGGCATTTGTCCTACATTTTACCACTTCTCTTTTTATTTTGCGTTTAATGAAATGTGTGTAAAGGGCAAAGTTGAGAAAAAAGAGGACTTAAAAAAGCTATCATAGTTCCTGACTGACAAACAATTCAGCTGCCCTCTCTTCACCTGGGTTAAATTCAGGTGGAGACAAATGGATCTCTCTTTGCTTGAGAGCTCAGAATGGCTCCTTAGTCCCTGAGAGCTGATACAGCTGCTTCAGAATTCTCCAGGAGATATATCTGTTGGTGCTGCTTAACCTGGACAATTGTAACCAAACCCAATTAGTTCCTTTGGATGTTGAGAGCTCTCTTTTGCTGTTTCCTTCTTAGCAAGAAATCTGTAGACATAATTCTATCACCAGCTTGGGGGATGAGATAAGGCCAGAGGGAGAGGGGGAACAGCCAATGGTCTGTTGTTTTCTAACTTGCCTGAGGGGGAAGAACCCAGGTTTTGGCTGAGTGTCAGGTATCTCATGTTGGGGTGTCTGTCACCTTACCTATCAGGGACCTAACTCTAGAGGAACATTCCAGCTGGTGGGTGATAGTACTTCTGTTCTTAACTTTTGGAATCTACTTCTTCCCCCCATTGTAGCCATTCCTTTTTATTCTTATTCTTTTTATTTATTCATATATTTTTTATTCTTATTTTATTAAATGAAGATAATGTTGGGTGTTTATGGGCCAAACTCCCCAGTATTGTTGTGACTTGGGTTTGCTGTTTTTAATATGCAATTAACACTCCTGTCTGTCATAGCTCCCTACCACTGAGCAACACTTTGTCCCATTGACGAATATGATTTTAAAGAGAAGTCAGAGCAGAAAATAGAAACTGAGTTATTTCCTGTATAGAGTGCTCATTCTATTCTTTATAGGGTATCAATGTTTGTTTGTCTCTCTTGCTCCATATAGACTTTGTCCAAACCAACATCTAAATGCTCTGATGATTATTAGCAGGAAACATGATGGATGGTTAAAAGTTTGGGTTGGCATTGCACCATCATTCTGGGTTTCTTCTTTTTTCCAGTCATTCCATCAAATGTGTTTTCTTTCATTCATGCCTTTGTTTTTAATCAGCTCCAAGATTCTCAAAGTTATCATCTTCTCTACATTTATTCTCTAATGCTTGGACTATTTTTAGAGGATGGGAAATGCTTTGGAAAGTTAGCTTTGTAATGATTTTATGACAAACTTTGAAACGGCATGAATTAGGGCAGTTTCTCTCATAAATTGTTAGAAGGGCAAGCCCCTTAACATCTGATTGATCTACACAGATTATTTCCTCTGATTTTGGGGTAGATTTTTTTTCTTTGATGAATAGGAGAGTAATATAAAATGAACCAATCAAATAGTACTTGAGTTTCAATTAAAATGTTCAAAAAAATTTAAATAAAAATGTTTAATGTATTGTCCTATGAAGATTTCCCTCTCAAATGAATGCTTACTAGCTGAATGGAATGAAGAGGAAGGAAACAACCATTTATTAAGCACTTTATGTGCCAGACACTCTACTAAGTGCTTTACAAATATTACCTCATTAAACCTCATAACAGACCTGGGAGATTGGAACTACTATTATTCTTTATTTTATAACTGAAGAATCTGAGTTAGACAAGGATTAAATGGCTTCTAAGGTCACATAGTATGTTTGAGGCCATATTGGTCTCAGGTCTTTCTGATTTCATCCCAGCAACTCCGCTAGTTGTGTGTGTGTGTGTGTGTGTGTGTGTGTGTGTGTGTGTGTGTGTGTGTGTGTGTGTGAATGACCCAGTGTGAATGACCACAAGTGCTCAGAGTGGCTTGAGAGCAGCTAACTTATTAGGTGGCCTCTAACATGGGCAGCTTCACAGTAAAATATCTATCAAGCAATATCTGAGGGAGACTATCAAGGATTTAGTTTGGGCTGGGGATCATAAAGAAAATGTTAATTTCAGAAGAGACTAAGCTGGAGAGGAGACAGAATTAATCTAGATTTGGATTCAAGGGAAAACATTTTAGAAAGCAATAATGGCTAAATATGACAATAACTAATGAAATTTATGAGGAATATTGAGAGGGTTTTTTGTATAAAGTAACACAGATAGATAAGATCAAATATATGTATATGTAATCAATACATGATCTTGTCTTTCTATATTTCTCCATTGGCATCTACTCCATTGAAACCATGTGGACAGTTTACATTTCTGCATCTCTAGCTCTGATTCGTATCTCAAATTCCAGTCAGAAATTTCCAACTTCCAGCTAGACATCTCTGCCCACATGTCCTTCTGGGGCATCAAACTTAAGGAATCTCCAACTAAATCAATCAGGATAGCTCCTCTTTCAGATTTGTGTATTGATTTTAATGATATCAAGCAGCCATACTCAAAACCTCGGTGTGATCTTTGATTCATGCAAGGGTGTTCTAGTAACAACCAGCTAGCTCTCCTGGGAAAAAAGTATAAATGATACATTTGAAGTTAATTATTAAATCAATTAATTTAATTATATTACGGTTTTTTTCCATCATTTTCTTAGATCTGGATGATGAACAAAATCATAAATTGAGCCCAGATTTTATCATTTACTGATTGCTCAAGTATAAATGCTCTCACTGAAAATTTATCAACTTGTTCTTGGTAGCCAACTTTAGCTAGCTATAGTAAACCAAGTTTTGGTGAATTCTACTTTTGAAATATCAATAGACTCTCTTCCTCTTTTTTTCTATTCTCATTTATGAGGATCCCTTATTCCAGGATTTTTATTATTTTTTGCTAAGACCCTTTCAATTGCTGAAGAAGCAGAAACAGCAGCAGCGGCAGAAGAAGAAGTAAAAGAAGAAGAAAAAGAAAAAGGAGGAGAAGAAAGAGAAATAGGAGAGAAGGAGAAGAGTGGAGAACAGAGAAGGAGGAGGAAGAGAAGGCAATGATGATGATGATGATGATAAACAACAAAAAAATGAAGACCTTAGTATCTGGCCAAATTGTACTTCTTCCTCAAATGCACCCTTTCTCTGACTCTCTATGATCTTGCCATTTCCCCTTCAACAAGAATGTTCTATTTGCAACCTGTTCTTTTTTTTATTTTCCAAAGGAGTTGTTAGTAAGTGTCTCTGTACCTATTCAGATTGACTATTTCTCAGAATAAATAATAAATTAATAGCTGGTATTTATATAGCACTTTAAGATTTGAAAGATGTTTTATATATTTTGTCTCACTGGATCCTTATAACAATCCTGGGAGGTAGGTGGTGTTATTATCAGGAGGAAACTGAAACAGACTTGACAGAAAGTCAAGTAACTTTCTTAGGATCACTAATCTAGTTTTGAAGTCAAATTTGAACTCAGATCTTCTTGATTCCAAATCTGGTGCTCTCCATTGTGCCATCATTAGCATGTATCTTTTTTCAGTTTTATTAAATTGACAAACATCAAAATCTCCCAGAGGCAAGACACTGGGGCAAAAAGCATCAATACAGAAGACTATTCTCAAGGAGTTTGCAATCTCATAGTGAAAGTAGAGAAGGTGATGTTGTTATATAAAGAAAAAAACAAGACATGAGGAACAATGAAATAAGTGCTAGGGAGATAGGAAAAATAGGATGAGAAATTTATGGAGAAAATGATCAATTTCAGGTAAGGGTAGAGATGGGGAGGATGGTTAGAAAAGTCTATAATGATGGAAGTAACACCTTGATTTACTTTGAAGGAAAAATGGAAGTGAGGGGGAATAAAGTCCAGTATTGGTATAGAATATTAGAAAGCATGAGAACAAGGAAAGGAAAAGGTAATGATAGGGGAGAGAGAGAGTATAATATTGGTTGACTGGAATCTAGAATAACTAAAGGGAAGCAGTTAAAGATAATGCTGAAAAGGTGGAATGAAATACAATTGTGAAGAGCTTTGAATGGCAGGATCAGGAGATTATACTATATTTGGAAGGCAATTTGTTGAGTTCTTTTGAATGGCATAATAATGGGATCAATGTATCAGAGAGAATACTTGGGCAAAGGTGTGAAGGATAAACTGGAAAAGACTTAGAGTAGAGGTATGAGAACATCAGTTTGGAGACTACTGCAATAGTCTGTCAAGAAGACACAAGGGTGGGGCAGCTAGATGACACAGTGGATAGAGTATCAGCCTCCTGAAGTGAGGAGGACCTGAGTTCAAATGTGGCCTCAGACACTAACATTTCCTGACTGTGTGACCCTGGACAAGTCACTTAACCCCAATTGCCTCAGCAAAAGAAAAAAAAAGACATGAGGGTATATACAAAGATACTTTTAATGGCAATAAGAAGTAGATATCAGATTTTTGTTGTAGTTGAGTTGTTTTCAGTCTGACTCTTCATGACTCCCTTTTGGGGTTTTCTTGGCAAATATACTTGGAGTGGTTTGTCATTTCCTTCTCCGGATCATTTTACAGATGAGGAAACTGAGGTAAATAGGAGAAGTGACTTGTCAAGGATCACCCAGCTAGTGAGTGTCCGAGATCAAATTTGAACTCAGGACGATGAGTTTTCCTGACTTCAGATCTGGCACTCTGAGCCCTATAGCGCCACCTATCTGTCCCCTGTTAGAGTTTACTGAGAAAGTACTAAAAGCAATCTACAACTAATTGGAAGATAAAACAGTGTGTAATATCAACCAAAACATCAAAGGTAGGAGGAGAGAGAATTTTTTTGGGGAAAATGAATTTAGTTTTTGATTTATTGAGTTTGAGGTGAGTGACTTTGAATATTTTATCCATCTTCTTGTAGTAATGGGGATCTGCCTCTTTTCAGATGACATTTTACCTGGTATCTTCTCCATAACTGAATGTGCTTTTCGTGCCCTTGAAATACTGGTCTAAGAAGAGAAATAGGCATCCTTTGATCTTCACCCCTACTTTGATTATCCTTTTGCAATTACTACAGTGTAATGTCTTTTCCTTTGGAGTTTATTCCATCTGTATCGTTCATCTTTTTTACCCCCCGTTACCTACTGACTTCCTATTCTTTTATTTCTCAGGAAGTTTGTACTTGACTAAATAGTCTTTTTCTTTGCTTTTGCCTTGCCTTCACACTTGGGAATTTTTCCTTAAAATGTGACATCTCCTTTGAACATCCCACCATCCTACTTCACGACTCTCCTAAATTCATGACTTCCATCTTCATTCCACTTTGACAACACAGATAGGCTCTATTTGACATTGAGTCAAGTTAAGGCAAACATTTATTAAATGTCTACTAGGTGTTGTGCATTGTGCTTAGTGCTGGGGATATCAAGAAATGTAAGAACAACAGTCCCTCACTGATGCATTGTTGGTGGGGTTGTGAATGAATCCAACCATTCTGGAAAGCAATCTGGAATTACGCCCCAAAAGTTATCAAACTGTGCATACCCTTTGATCCAGCAGTGTTTCTATTGGGCTTATATCCCAAAGAAATAGTAAAGAAGGGAAAGGGACCTGTATGTGCCAAAATGTTTGTGGCAGCCCTGTTTGTAGTGGCTAGAAACTGGAAATTGAATGGATGCCCATCAATTGGAGAATGGTTGGGTAAATTGTGGTTTATGAATGTTATGGAATATTATTGTTCTATAAGAAATGACCAGCAGGATGAATACAGAGAGGCTTGGAGAGACTTACATGAACTGATGCTAAGTGAAATGAGCAGAGCCAGGAGATCATTATACACTTCGACAACGATATTGTATGAGGATGTATTCTGATGGAAGTGGATTTCTTTGACAAAGAGACCTGAGTTTCAATTGATAAATGATAGACAGAAGCAGCTACACCCAAATAAAGAACACTGGGAAACGAATGTGAACTATTTGCATTTTTGATTTTCTTCCCGGGTTATTTTTATCTTCTGAATCCAATTCTCCCTGTGCAACAAGAGAACTGTTTGGTTCTGCAAACATATATTGTATCTAGGATATACTGCAACATATCTAACATATATAGGACTGCTTGTCATCTAGGGGAGGGGGTGGAGGGAGGGAGGGGAAAAATCAGAACAAAAGCGAGTGCAAGGGATAATGTTGTAAAAAAATTACCCTGGCATGGATTCTGTCAATATAAAGTTATTATAAAATAAAATAAAATATTAAAAAAAAAAAGAACAACAGTCCCTGCCTTCGAGGAACTCACACTCAAAAGGGGAAAACAACAAGCAAACAATTATTTGAGAACAAAATATATACAAGAGAAATTGGAGATATTCTGAGTCAGGGAAGGTATTAACATTAATGGAAATTAGGAACAATTTCTGTTTTTAGATAGAGCTTTAACTGGGACATGTAGGAAGCCAGAATGAGGAGGGAGAAACTTCCAGCAATGGGAGAACAGCTAGTGAAGATGCACTTGGTAGAAGGAGTGTTATGGAAGAATAGTAACATTGAGGCCAGTATCATTGAATCACAAAATGTATGGAGGGAAATAAGGTATAAGAAAAAAAATATGGTACTAGAAAGGTAGCAAGAGGCCAGATTATAAATAGTTTTAACAGCCAATCAGTGAATTTTATTTTACTCCTGGAGATAATAGGGAATCACTGGAGTTTAATCACTAGAGGTCAAGAATTCACTTTGGGAAGACCAATTTGATAGCTTGAGTGAAATATGGATTGTAGTGGGGAGAGACTTGAAATAAATCCCACCCTTGAGTTGTCTACCTTCTCTCTTTTTTTCTCATAGGCTGGGTATTGCTCCTCATGAAAGTCACTCAACTTTTTAAACTGATTCTCCTTCTCTTCCCTCTCCCCTCCCCTTCTCCCTTCTCTTACCTCTCCTATCTTCCTTTCTCCCTTCCCCTCTCCTCCATTCCCATCCCTTTCTCTTTCCTTCCCTTCCCTTCTCTCTTCTCCCCCTCTCTGTTTCTATCTTTCTGTTTCTGTCTCTGCCTTTCCCTGTTTCTCTGTCTCTGTCTCTTTGTCTCTCTGTGTGTTTCTCTCTGTCTGTCTTTCTCTGTCTCTCTGTCTCTGTATGTGTGTATCTCTCTCTGTCTTTCTCTCTTTACTGATGAAGAGGTAGTTTGTCTCTTTGTTGAAACTAATCCCTTCACTTCTGCTCTTGATACTATATTCCTTCCTGCTTCCCTCCTTGATCATTCCTTCTCTCTTATTTTTAATCTGTCACCCAGATTCAAAATATGTTAGTCACCCTCAATTTTCCCCTTTACCTCAAAACTTACATTCAATCAGTGGCAAAATTTTATTCATCCTACCTCCTTTCATATCTGTCCTCTCTCTTTACTCATGTTGTCTTTACTCTACATCAGATCATCACCTCACACTTTCTAATTTTTTTGTCATTCAAATTTTTCGGATTTAATATTTTATTTTCCTAATTACATGTAAAAACAAATGTTAACATTCACTTTTTAGAATTTTAAGTTTCAGATTCTCTTCCTCCTCTGGCCTCTCTCATCATCAAAAAAGGCCAGGAATTTAATATAAATTATCCATATGCGGTCATGCAAGACATTTCCATATTAGTCATATGAAAGAAAACACAGATAACCCCAAGAAAAATAAAGATTAAAAATGTTCTTTGTTCTGTATTCACTTTTCATCAATTCTTTCTCTGGAAATGCATAGCATTTTTCATTATATGTTCCTTAGAATGGTCTTAGATTGTTGTTTTACTGAAAATAGCTAGATCATTCACAGTTGATCATCATACAATATTGCTGTTACTGTATACAATGTTCCTTTCATTATACTTTGTATAGACTTTCTAGACTTTTCTGAAGATATCCTATTCATCATTTTTTATAGCCTAATCATAGATCACAACTTGTTTAGTCATTCTTCAAGAAATGGACATCTTTATTTCTTATACCTTTCCAATCAGTTTTCCTGACTCCAATTTCTTTTCTTCCTAATCCATCTTACAGAGAACTAAATTAATGTTTTTAAAACCATGTTGCTGTGCTCAAAAATTATCAATGGCTCCCTAGTACCTTTCTAGAAAATGTAGCACCTTCATCTGGCATTGATTAATGAAAGCCCTTCACATCTTAGCTCCCACTTACTTTTCCAGTATTATTTCATGTTGCTCTCTTTCATACACATCCTAATCAAGCTTGCCAACTGGTTATTCCCCATGCGAAAATTATACTTCGTGCTTTTTTGGCTTCTCACAATGGTCGCTCCCAAAAGTAATGCAATATTGGTGGAGTTGTGAGCCGACCAACCATTTTGATGAGCAATTAAGAACTATACCCAAAAGGATTATAAAACTGTGCATGGCTTTTGACCCTGCAATCCTACTAGTAGGTCTATATCTCAAAGACTTCCAAAAAAGAGAAAAGGACTTATGCAAAAATATTTATAGAATCTCTTTTTGTGATGGCTGAGAATTGGAATTTGGGGAATGGCCAAAAAGGCTGTGTCATATGATTGTAATGGAATGTTATTATGCTGTAAGAACTGCTAAGCAGGTTGATTAAAAAAAAAAAAACTTGTACTTACATGAACTGATGCAAAGTGAAGTGAGCAGAACTAAGAGAACGTTGTACACAGTAACAGCAATAGTGTATGATGAAGAATTGTGAATGACTTTGCTATTCTTGGCAATACAATGATCCAAGACAATCCCAGTAGACTAATGATGAAGCATATTTGCTTCCAGAGGAAAAAAAAATGATATTGTTTGAATACAGATTGAAGTATTCTATTTTTTACTTTTTTTTTGTTTTTTCCTTTATTCAAATATTTCCCTACAAATGACAAATATGGAAATGTTCTACTTGATGGTACATGTATAAATATATATATATATATCTGATTGCTTATTGCCTCAGGAAATGGGAAGGGCAGTGAAGGAAGCAGGGTTAGAATTTAAAACTCAAGACTTTAAAAAAAATGTTAAAGTTGTTTTAATATGCATTTGAAGAAAGTTATGTATACACAAACACATATGTACACATATATATACACATGTGCATACACAAATAAATATATAAAACACCAAATGATCTTCTACTTCTACACTTGCCTTGTAGAATCAAGATAGTTTACATTTAGATATAGGCAGTTAGGTGGTGCAGAGGATAGACTGCAAGGGCCTAGAGATAGGAAGACCTGTGTTCAAATTTGGTCTCAGACACTTATTAGGTGTGTGATCTTTAGCAAGTCACTTAACTCTTATTTGCCTCAGTTTCTTGTAAAATAAGCTAGAGAAGAAAATGGCAAACCACTCCAATATCTTTGCTAAGAAAACTCCAAAAGACATCAAAAAGAGTTTGAGATGGTTGAAAAATGCTTGAACAACAACAAAACATTTAGACATCACTTTAGGATTTGCAAAATTTGTTACACATTCTACTTGAGATCCCTAGATTCCTTCAAATCATAGCTTTGGTGCCACTTATGTCAGATTTGGAACTGAGTCAGCTATTGCCCTACATGATGCTCTTGTTGCAGAGGCTGCCAGGGAACAGAGGGCACAAGAAAGCCAATTTAAGGCATCTAAAAGCCTACTTTGGAATTGTTTGCCATCAGTGCTGGCTATGTTGATAACCAACCAATCACAAGCTCAAGGAAGGCTTTATAGGAATACCAGAATTATTCAGGCAGGAAACAGACTTAGTTACAATGATTCAAGAAAAATGGGAGAAGTTGGTACTCATGTAATCAACTTAAAAACTAAACTCATAGATGGACTTATGTATTTTACCATTTAAGTATTTTGTTATTAAATTATATTAATGTGAATGTAGTATTTATATCCTGGTTGATATGGCATGCTTTGCATTATACTGACAGGTGGTTCTCTAACATGCATTCTAGTACATTTATTATGTCCCAGGCATCGTGTTAAACACTTTACAATTATTATCTTATTTGGTTCTCACAATAATCCTGGAAGGTGTGTTTGTTTAATGGTTTTTTTTTTTTTTTTGGCAAAGATTTCAGAGAGATTTACCATTTCCTTCTCTGGCTTATTTTACTGATGAGAAAATTGAAGTAAACAGGTTTAAGTGACTTGCCCAGAATCAATTAAGAGGTAACTGAGTTCAAATTTGAACTCAGGATGTTGAATCTTCCTGACTTGAATCCCAGTACTCTGTCCACAATTTTACATAGCTGTCATATTATGACAAAGTTATATGCTGTATTCCTATATGAGACCTATACACTTGGTTATTAGATGCAACTCTCTTATGTATACCCATGTATTTAAAGATGTTTGGAATCCTCAGATTCATTAGCTATGGTAGACCGGCATCTTTGTGGAAGAATATTAATTTTTTGATTATTTAAGAACTGTGCATTTTACTGGGCATCTTTAGTACAAGGACTAGAAAAAGCTTATAAAAGAATGAAGCTTGAGACTCCCCAAATCACTAAAAAGCTTTTTAGTATTTAAAATGATGGACAAACATACTCAAAATACAATACTTGATTGTTAGAGACCACACATGTTTAAGTTCGGTGAGAATGGGAAGGAGGTATTAATTGGTCTCTGGCCAATTGATTCTAACTCTGACCCCTACACCTTACCAGTTAATGTAGTCACCAAAAGCAAGGGACAAATAAAAGAGGTAATGAGGTATTGATATGTTAATTAAGTTCAAAGATTAGTTAATACCCTCCTATCCCTTTGTGAGAAATGAAAGCATTTTTCTAGATTGAATTGAAAAAAGGAGATTGGCTACTGTGCTCCTTAAAAAGCTGATCATACCAGCTTTGGTCAAATTGGAGACTGGAAACAATTTTAAAGAACAGAAGCCTGGAATTAAGGAAATTTGGCGTATGGAAATTGATCTGTGGAGAGGAGCAGATTTAGGAGCCTCAGATGTATAGCCTTTCCAGCAGAAACACTGCACTCATGGGTCACAGTGTGAATATTCCACGAAGAAAAAAAAGAACATTTAGGTAGCTAGCTGTTTGGCACCATGGATAGCACTCAGGATATGAAATCAGGAAGTTCTGTGTTTGAATCCTGCCTCAAATATCTGCTAACTGTGAAGCTGGGAAAATCACTTCTCTTTCAACTATTGGTTTCTCATTTGTAAATTGGCAATTATATTAGCACCATCCTCATAAGGTTATCGTGAGGATCAGGTGAGTTGACATTAAAAATGCTTTGCAAAAATTTTAAAACACTCTACAAATGCTAATGATTGTTATTACTATTACTCATAAAAGCCTGCAGTGCTGGAAAAATAAGTGGTCTCAGCCACAAGCACTTCCTACTCATATCTCAGTGCCATTATATTATAGACATCTCAAAATAAAATGCCCATGTATTGTAATGTGTCCAAAACAGAACTCATCTTTCATCCCAAACCATCCTCTTTTTTTTTTTTTTTTAACTTTCCTATTACTGTTAAGGGCATTCTCCAGTCAGTCACATTCATAGCCTTGGTGTCATTCTAGTTTTCTTGCACTTATTCACTAAATGAATCCAACCCATTACCAAATCTCATTATTTCTACCTTCCCAATACGTGTACACACATACCCATACATGTATGATGAGATTTTATATGCACACATGAGATATATACATATACACATGTGGGCTATCCATATTTACACACAGAGAAAAATATATGTATTATATTTTAACATATTTAACATATATTGAATTGCTTGCCATCTAGGGGAGGGTTGGGGGGGAGGAGGAGAAAATCAGAAACACAAGGCTATGTGACCCTTTGAGTTTCTCTCCCCCAATTCATCCTACATTCAAAGAATTTTTTTTCTTTTTAAATATATTTCCACATTAGTTATGTTGTGAAAGAAAAATCAGAACAAAAGAGAAGGACCATGAATAAGAAAAAAAGTGAAAACAGTATGCTTCAATTTGCATTCAGACTCCATAGTTCTTTGGATGCAAGTGGGTTGCATTTTTCTACTAGTCTTTTTAGAATTGTCTTTGATCACTATTACTGAGAAGAGCAAAATCTATCACGTTGATCATCTACATAATGTTGCTTTACTTTGTTCAGTGTTTTGGGTCTGCTCACTTCCCACTTAAGTCTAGGTTTTTCTGAAATTCACCAACTCATAATTTCTTATAGAACAACAGTATTCCATAACATTCACATACCACAATTTGTTTAGCCATTCCCCAGTTGATGGCCATCCCCTCAGTTTCCAATTTTTTGCCATTACAAAGAGGTTCAAAGCCTTTTTGAATATGTGGATCCTTTTCCGTTTTTTAAAATGATTCTTTGAGATATAGGTCCAAAGGAAAGGGACCTGTATGTGCCAAAATGTTTGTGGCAGCCCTGTTTGTAGTGGCTAGAAACTGGAAAATGAAAGGATGTCCATCAATTGAAGAATGGTTGAGTAAATTGTGGTATATGAATATTATGGAATATTATTGTTCTGTAAGGAATGACCAGCAGGAGGAATACAGAGAGGACTGGCAAGACTTATATGAACTGATGCTAAGTGAAATGAGTAGAACCAGGAGATCATTATATACCTCAACAACGATACTGTTTGAGGATGTATTCTGATGGAAGTGGATCTCTTCGATAAAGAGAGCCTTAATTGATCAAAGATGGACAGAAGCAGCTACACCCAGAGAAAGAACACTGGGAAATGAATATAAACTGCTTGCATTTTTGTTTTTCTTCCCGGGTTATTTATACCTTCTGAATTCAATTCTCCCTGTGCAACAAGAAAACTGTTCAGTTCTGCACACATATATTGTATCTAGGATATATTGCAACCCATTCAACATGTAAAGGACTGCTTGCCATCTGGGGGAAGGGGTGGAGGGAGGGAGGGGAAAAATCAGAACAGAAGTGAATGCAAGGGATAATGCTGTAAAAAATTACCCTGGCATGCATTCTATCAATAAAAAGTTATTTAAAAAAAAGAGAGAGATATAGGTCCAATAGAGGTATTGCTGGGTCAAAGGTATGCACAATTTTATGACCTTTGGGCATAGTTCCAAGTTGCTTTCTAGAATAGTTAGGTCAGTTCACAACTCCATCTCATAAGGTTATTGATGATGATGATGATAGATGATCTACTTCTGAATTATTTTAATTCACAATTTTCTAACCAATAGTGAGTTAAAACATTTTAAAATGTGACTATAAATGACTTTATTTTCTTCATCTGAAAATTGCCTGTTCATATCTTTCATATCATTATCAACTGGGAAATGACTTGTATTCTTAAACATTTGAGTCAGTTCTATGATATATTTTATGTATTTTTAATTTATTATTATTATTATAACTTTTTATTGACAGAACACATGCATGGGTAATTTTTTTACAACATAGTTCTTGATATGTTTTAGAAATGAGGGCTTCATCAGAAACACTAACTGTGAAATTGTTTCCAAGTTTTCTTTTTTAAAAATTTAATGTAATTAAAATTATTTATCTTACATTTCATAATGTTTTTCTTTTTCCTGTTTGGTCATAAATTCTTCCCTTCTACTTAGATTTGACAAGTAAACTATTCCTTGCTCTCCTAATTTGCTTTGGTAATTACCTTTTATGTCTAAATCACGTAACCATTTTGACCTTGTCTTGCTATAAGGTGTGAGATTTTGATCAGTGCCTAGTTTCTGCCATATTATTTTCTAGTTCAAAGTGATTTTCTTAAATAATAATTATCACTATGTTACCTCCTTACTGGATAAACTCCTGTGGCTCCCTATTAACTCCAAGATCAAAAAGAACCTTCTCTATTTCTCTTTTAAAGCTCTATACAACCTGTCCTTTTCTATTCTTCTTAGCTTTCCCTTGCCAGTGCTTACACATGATCTTCTAACTAACTCCATGGCTTCACATTAACTCTCCCTCATACATGCAATGCTTTCCTTCCTTACCTCCATTTCTTGAAGTATTGGGATTCCTTCAAGACTAGCTTTACAACACACACTGTGTTTACTTTTTTCTTTTTCTTGCTTTTTTCTCTCATTGTTTTGCCCTTTTGTTCATATTTGTCTTTCCCAACATGATTCATAAGGAAAGATGTAAAATAAAATAATAATGTACATATATAATCAAAAATGTTATCTTCACGTGTAACTGAGAAAAATAATAATAAAAATATTTTCTATCATTTATATGATGATTCATATTAGAATATAAAGTCCTTGAATCTTTAGCACTTAGCACAATACTTGGTACACAATATGGATTTAATAAATGCATGTTGCCTGATGAAATGACTAGCACCATTCACATAATGTAAAGAGAAGCAACCCTCCTGCTCCTATACTATGGTTGGGTGGATTCCCTATGGGAGATTTATGGGAGAACATAGACAAGACTTGAATAGGATAAGAAGTTGTAATTGAGTTATGATCTACACTTTCAAAGAAGTGCCCACATTGACAAGATCACAGATTCATCAAAGAATTAATAATATACTAAAGACTGCTGAGAACCAATAATTTGCCTAAATTTGTATGTGTGTGTGTGTGTGTGTGTGTGTGTGTTATATCTATATATATAGGGTTCTTTCCCGATAAATCTATCACTTTTATATCTAATCTTTATCTATATCATTTATATATCTATAGCTTTATATGTCTACATCTATATATCTCTATCATCTATTTAAAATTATATTATCTAGATTTCTCTATCTCTATCATCTATTTCTACATATCTCTACAGAAATCATATTTCTACATCTCCCATATCTCTCTATATCTATATAATCTATCTATATCTATGCCAATATATGTCACCTCTATGTATCATCTCTCTTTATCTATCTATAATTGTATCATTTCTCTATATATAACCTGAATATATATGTATAATTATATCATTTCTCTCTCTATATATATACATATACACCTATCTATATCTCTTTATATTGCTATCATCTATCTATAACTATATCAGCTCTATATCTATATAATCTCTCTATCTCTTTATAAAGCATCTCAGTAAATCTATATTATTGCTCTCTTTTTCTATTTATATCACCCATATATATTTCTCTATATCATTTGTGTCTATATCTGTGTAATCCATTAATATCTATATCTATCTATATTACTGCTATATCATCTCTTTCTCTCTATATATAAACTCTGTCTATCTCTATCTCTATATTATCTCTACATATCTATACCTATCTATATCAGGTATCATCTATCTTTCTATAGTAACTATTTCTCTCTATGTATCTGTGTCATCTCTCTATAAATCATTTACCTATCTATGTCCCTTTATCTGTGTATCTTTATCTATGTCTATGGAATTTCACTGTCCCTATATCATTGCTCTCTATATTTATCCATTTTTATCATCTATCTATCTTTTATTTGTCTAATGAAAACTCAAAGAGAAAACACGGAGATTAGGAAATTGTAGGAGGAAGTCAGGAGTTCTAAATATAATTATTTATTCCAAAATGATTTTGCTGGTATTGGTTTAAATCAATGTCAATACATATATTGAGGATATTGTCATGGAAACAGTCCTGGATTCAGAAACAGCAGAACTGCATTCCAATCTTGGGCCTGATATTTATCTCAATTCTGTTTCTTGCTCTCTGAATGATCGTAGACATCATGAGCTTGTTGAATTTTTTTTTTCTTGTCCAAAATAAGGAAGTTAGCCTGGATGGTATTTAAAGTTCTTTCCAGCTTTAATATTCTAAGAGCTGAGTGCTTATTCTGTCTCATCCCTGTCCTAGAAAGCAGGGAAAAGAAGATGACAGAAGAAATATAAGTCAACGTGCTTATAAATGATTTAGGAAGACAAAAGAATGAGATAATTACAAAGCAATTAAGTGATGAACCATGGGACTGATCATCAAAGCAAAAGAAGTTTGGAGAAAGGAGAATTGACATGGACTGGGGTAGTGACAGGATCACAGCCTCAGAATTGGAGCTAAATTACTTCTTGACATCCTCATCATGAATGGTCATCCTGCCTCTGCTTGAAGATATCCCATAATAGGGAACCCTTTATATCTTGAGGCAACACATTTCTTTTTGTGTATAGGTCTAATGGTTAGGTTGTTTTTTCCTTACAGAAAGACAAAATCTACCTCACTTAATCCTCACAAAAACCTTGCAAAGAAAAAGGAAGAGGATCAAGGACAAAGCCTTAGTGGATATTTTCTAGTGCTTAGTCCAGTGCCTGAAACATAGTAGGTACTTAATAAATGTTTATTAATTGATTGAGTATTTATATTTAAAAGATTGGGGAGGAGGATGAAGAGTCAGAAGGGTGAAAGAGGAGTGCTAATAGATAAAGAGCCAATTTTTAACATCCAAAAATCTATAACTTACACTTATTGGCTTCTGGGATCAAACAGAACAAGTCTAACACTTCCCCCCCCCCCCCATAAGATTAGAAAAAGTAGGATTTGAACTGGTTTTTGAAATGTGGATTAGATTTGCCCTCGTTATAGGGATAGAGGAAGAGCATTTCAGGTATGGATAAAACAAACAAAAAAAAAGGCAAAAGCAAACCAGGAGAGAATAAATATTGCCTAGTAAGGGACAGGGAAGCATCATATTCAACAGGAATTGGGAAATCAGGGAAGATCAGATCAAGGAGATGGTATAGATCTTATTATGGAGGGAGTAGTGAAACCAGTTAAAATTTTTGTACCAAAAAAATCAAATTTGTTGCTTAAAAGTCTATTTCCTGTTGGAAGCTTGAAATGTAACTTTGACAAATCACTATTGATGAGAGAAATGCAAATTAAGACAACTCTGAGATACCACTACACACCTGTCAGATTGGCTAAGATGACAGGAAAAAATAATGATGAATGTTGGAGGGGATGCGGGAAAACTGGGACACTGATGCATTGTTGGTAGAGTTGTGAACGAATCCAACCATTCTGGAGAACAATTTGGAATTATGCCCAAAAAGTTATCAAACTGTGCATACCCTTTGATCCAGCAGTGCTACTACTGGGCTTATACACCAAAGAGAGATTAAAGAAGGGAAAGGGACCTGTATGTGCCAAAATGTTTGTAGCAGCCCTGTTTGTAGTGGCTAGAAGCTGGAAAATGAATGGATGCCCATCAATTGGAGAATGGCTGAATAAATTATGGCATATGAATGTTATGGAATATTATTGTTCTGTAAGAAATGACCAGCAGGATGAATACAGAGAGGCCTGGAGAGACTTACGTGAACTGATGCTAAGTGAAATGAGCAGAACCAGGAGATCATTATACACTTCGACAACGATATTGTATGAGGATGTATTCTGATGGAAGTGGATTTCTTTGACAAAGAGACCTAACTGAGTTTCAACTGATAACTGATGGACAGAAGCAGCTACACCCAAAGAAAGAACACTGGGAAACGAATGTGAACTATTTGCATTTTTGTTTTTCTTCCCGGGTTATTTTTACCTTCTGAATCCAATTCTCTCTGTGCAACAAGAGAACTGTTCAGTTCTGCACACATGTATTGTATCTAGGATATACTGCAACATATCTAACATATATATATAGGACTGCTTGCCATCTAGGGGAGGAGGTGGAGAGAGGGAGGGGAAAAATCGGAACAGAAGCGAGTGCAAGGGATAATGTTGTAAAAAAATTACCCTGGCATGGATTCTGTCAATATAAAGTTATTATAAAATAAAATAAAATATTAAAAAAAGGAAATGTAACTTTGAATATGTTTTTTCTTTTAAAAATCTGTGAGTTTAGACTATTTGGAAAAAAGTCATATTCATTTATATAATTGTTGTTTATTTGCTTTAGTCTTTGTGACCCCATTTGGGATTTTCTTTGCAGAGACAGTAAATTGGTTTGTCATTCGTTTCTCTAGCATGTTTGACAGATGAGGAAATGGAGGTAAGCAGGATTGCTCAGGGTTACACAGCTGTTAAATATCTGAAGCCATATTTGAACTCAGGTCTTCTGACTCCAGGATCAGTTTTCAATTCATTCTGCCACCTAGCTGTCCTATATAATAATAACTGACATCCACAAAGCACTATGAGGTTTGTAAAGGACTTTACATTCATTATGTCATTCTTCACAAAAATGCTATGAAACAGGTATTACTCCATTTTTGCAGCTAGAAGGGCCTTAGAAGCCACTGACTCCAACCACCTCATTTTACAAATGAGGAAACTGAGGCTCAGAGAGCCTAAATAATTTGCTCATGGTTACACAATTAGTATCAGAGGAAAGATCTGAATTGAGATCTCATCTTTGCTCTTTCCACTACATTACACCTCATCCCTATATTCTAAAAGATTTTTAAAAAATTTTTATTTATGCTGGTTTTTACATTATTGTTATTCCCCAATATACTTCCTATCCCACTGAAACCTATCTTGTAAAAAGAAAAAGAAAAAGAAAAATTTCTAAGAAAAACCAATTGAAAAATGATTTCTTCTGATTGTGCCTGCAACATTCAACTTCCAGCTTTCCTTAACTCTGTACTGGGAGGAGAAAAGTGTGTTTCATCATCTGTTCTCCTATGTCAAGATCTATCATAAGCATATGGATGTTTACAGGTCAGTTTTACAATAACATCCTCTGAAAGGGATATTTGTACATATTATTATGCCCATTTTGCAGAAGAGGAAACTGGCTTGGGGACATTATGTGACTTACCCAATCAAGCTAGTTGGTATCAGAGCTGGATTGTCCCTTTTACCATTTCATGTTGCTTCCAAGAGGAAAATTAAAATAATCTTTATCCAGGAGCTATTAGGAAGTAGAATATCAATCCTGCCTATGAGTAGAGTCTGAAATTATATCTGTATGATTAGAGAAACCTAGTTAAGAAAGGCAACAGCAAGAATTAGAAAGAGAAATTAACTTGGAATCAGAAACTAAGTGGCATGGTAATTCAAGTGTAGTGCTGGGAGCAAAGAAGACCTGAGTTCAAATTTCGCCTCAGATACTTAGGCTGTGTGATTGAGCAAATCATTTAACTTCTGTTTGCCTCAATTTCCTCATCTGTAAAATAGGGATAATAGCACCTTGTAACGATAAAATGAGATAATATTTCTAAAGAATTTTGCAAGCTTTAAAGCACATATAAATGTTAATGTTATTATTAATATCATCATCATTATTATTATTTAGATCCAGGTTCAAATTCTGGCTCTATCATTGACTAACTCTATGACTCTGGAAGTGCTACAGACTTTTTGCATGGCAACATATATATTAACATAATGTACCTCACAAGATAGTTATAATGAAAGTGTTTTGTATGCCTTAAAATGGTATATAGATGTAAGTGATTCTTGTTAGAATCACTAATCAGAGGAAGTTTTACACTCTCATTATAAAAGATGTTTGTTGTCTTCCCTGTCACATGGGAAAGAGGCAAGAGTATTTTGGAGAAAGCTAAAACTAATGATGAATGATTTTTGATAAGGAGTGAGGAGAGGGTAGTTGTAGGGATGCGGCATTAAGCTGCAAGATAGAATTCAGTATGAATTAGAGGGATTCTAATCAAAGTTTGGAGAAAATGCTAATTGAAGATGGAGGTTCAATTTTATCAGTTAAGTATTAGTCAGAAAGGTACCAAACTGCCTTTGTGTTTATTTCTTTGTTCTCAAATTTTTTTTAATTGTTAAGGTTTTATATATTAAAAGAGCTTGCTTTTGTTGTTCAGTAATTTCAGTCATATCTGACTCTTCATGACCCCATTTGGGATTTTTGGGACAAAGACATTGGAGTGTTGCTATTTCCTTCTCCAGCTCATTTTCTAAAAGAGGAAACTGAAGTAAACAGGGTGCTGGATTTGCCCAGGTCACACATCTAGTGAGTGTCTGAGGCCAGACTTGAACACAGGTCTTCCTTACTCTAGAACTAGTGTTCTATACACTATACTACCTAGCTGCTTCAGATATTTTGCTAGAAACTAGAATTATATTTTGATCAAATAGGGAAAATGCATGATGGTTGTCTGGATCTTTAAGTAGTGTGAGGATCCATAAGTCAGTGTACTACCATATATATATACACAAACATATAATACTTATGTGTATATATACATACATACATACCCACATACATATACATATCCACATATATATAGATACATGTATTGGGTATTTGAATTAATATAGGAAAAGTATAGAACATCTTAGATGATTAACTTGCAAACCTAAAGTTACAAAATGATCATAGTCAATGCAGTCTCAAAGCTAGCTAAAGAACTTGGTATGCAGGAGTTAGGTAATCCCTATGGTCCCTTTAAGCATTCAATCCTATGATTTATTAAAATGGCCTCATAAGTGTCAGTCTGCACATTTGGTCACTGAAAGTCCTTGAATTGGGGAGTAACATAGTGAAAACAGTATATTAGGAGGACCAGCTTTGTAATGGTAGGCAGACTGGATTAGGAAAGGGAAAGCCTGGAGGCAGAGACACTAGGAAGACTGGTGTAATAATATATTTGTGGATGATCCAGATATTGATTCCTCAGTTGGACGAAGGGTAATGATATTAGTAAGAACAGATTTTTGGTTGCGTAGAAAGAAACAGCAGAGGTCTTTAGATTAGTAGGATTCCAGATAAAGGTAACATAAAATTTTACATTTCAAATCTTATCCTCTATTTTAAAAATCTGATTTATTATTCTGAGGTAGCAATTTCCTGTCTTATTGATGCCAAGATTCCCTTCTCCCATCTGGATGTGGTATATTCCCAGGTGTTTATACCTCTTGGGTCTTACCTGCAAGACCATTCCTTGTGATGACAACCACTTGGATTCTCATCAAAGACTCCATTTAGAACTGACCATGAACTGAACAGAAACTACAGTGTTCAGTCTGGAACCTGACACAGGAAGGCGTAGCCTGTTTTCAGTGGGGTTTTGACAGCCCATGACAACTCAGGTCTGTGAGCCCTTCTTCCTTCTTTCCCCACTCCCCCCTCCAACCAGACATGCTGTTCTAGCCTTATGCCAATGATACAGAGCCATCTCCACTGGGAAAGAAGGATGGGGGAAGTGAGAGGGACAATATGTCCCTGCCTATTAGGCAGAAAAGACCTCAAGTATTCTTAACTTTTTATGTCATGGACCCTTTGGACATTTTGGTGAAGCTTATAGAACCCTTCTTGTAATCATATTTTTAAATACATAAAACAAGATACATAATTTCCCAAAAGAAACCAATTATCAATATACATGTGTGTCTGTCTATCTTTCTATCTCTATCTCTATATACACAGACACACACATAGAGACACACATACACACATATATAAATGCACATAGAAATATATCTAGTTATCTATATATATACATATATTGATTACATATTATATAAATATATTATTAATGTTGCTATTTTGATGTATATGGGGACTTTGTTTTTATTGATTACTTTCTTGATGTATAAGCCCAGTAATACAATCTCTGGTTCAAAGAATGGATTTTTTAGTCCCTTTATTTGTATAATTGCAAATTACATCATTTTCTCTTCTTTCTTTCTTTTTTTTTTTTAAATGAGGCACTCAGGATTAAATGACTTGCCCACAGTCACAAATCTAGTTAGTGTCTGAGGTCAGATTTGAACTCAGGTCTTCCTGACTCCAGGACTGGTACTCTATTTACTATGACATCTAGCTGTCCCCATCCATTTTCTTTTAAAACAGATATCACTCTGCTTTCCCTATGTTCTCCCAGTACACACACACACATACATACACATATGTGTATGCATATACAAAATAAACATATATGTATACGCCTGTTACCTTCATCAGCAATATGATGCTGCTCAATGGAATTTTAACTTTCTTTTGCACTTGTCTTAAGTTCTAGTGAGTCTAAAGGAGTTTTTAACCTATCATCCATTGCTTTAAAATAGATAAATAGATATTGAGATTTTGTACACACACACACACACACACACACACACACACACACACATATATATATATATAGAGAGAGAGAATATAAAATGTAGATATCTAGGTTATAAATTATTTCTATATTATATATCGATGTTGAAAATAGGCTATAAGCCAAGACTAAAGTGGAGGAAGAATTGATGAATGACTTTTAATTTATAGCTGCACTCCATACTGACTCTGAGACTGAGATGCAAGAGTGTAGATTGAGTCTCTGCTGCTTGTAATACCTTGGCCTAACAATTAACATCAAGAAAACAGAGGTTTGCCACCAACCAGCATCTTACTATCAATATTTGCAACCATTGCTTAAAGCAAATGGAGAAATTTTGAATATTGTGGTTAAGTTCACTTACCTTGGCAATTTATTTTCCAGGGAGGTACACATATATGATGGATGGATTGACAGAGTTAAGTCAGTGTTTGAGAGTCTCTAAAGGAAAAGGTGGGAGAGAAGAAGTATTAGGCTGCTTACCAAACTGGAGGTATAAAGAACTGTTGTGCTGACCTTATTGTTATATGCCTGTGAAACTTGGACAGTATACCAGCTCCATGCCAGGAAATGGAATCACATCTATTCAAACTGTCTTAGGAAGATTCTGAAGATCACCTGGCAAGATAAGGTACTAGCCACTGAAGCCCTTTATTGCAGAGAGTACAATCCCACTGCACTGACCACCTCATTTCAATGCCAAATGTACTTTTGCCTAAGAGTATTTTACAAAGATCTTACACAAGGCAAGTGCTCATATACAGAGGTCAGAAGAAGCAATACAAGGATATTGTCAGGGTCTTTCTGAAGATCTTTGGGATCAAGTGGGAGACACAGGAGACACTGGCACAGCACTATGCAGCACAGCATGCCTGAATCAGAGAAGTCACTGTGCTAGTAATTCCAAAGACGTGAGATGTGCAAATTTAGAGACATGTCCATTCCAAATGTTCATATGGACTATTTGTGCCTTATCTGTGGTAGAGCCTTCTGAGCTTGTATGGTCTGATCATCCACAGTTAGACACACTATACAGTGATCCTGACATAGTGATATTATTTTGGTTCTCTTTGAATATAAAAGACAGCAACTGATTAAAATAGAAAGAGTGATATCTTTTTCTATAGCAATGTCTATCTATCTTTCTACCTCTCTGTCTGTCTATCTGTAAACAATGGTCAAGAATTTCCTAGAATTCACTAGAGTCCAAAATAAAAAGTGCAAAAGGAAGCGACAATTTCATTGAGAAACATCATATTGCTGATGGAGGGAACAGGCTTATGACTTAACTGAATCTATGTTCTTATCTCTTCTTGTTTCATATTTTTCTATGATGATGATTTTCTGAACAGACTAATTATCCTGGTCCTATGGTAATAGGAGAGTCTAGGGCAGGGAACCAGGAAGCCAGGCTCTGTGTTCAAATCCTCTGTTTTTTTTTTTCCTTGTGTGTCTTTGGACTAATCCTTTTACTCTCAATGTCTATTTTTTTAAAATCAGTTTTTATTGATGACATTTTTTTACATGACCATAGTTATCACAAGTATCCTTTTCCTTCTCCCTTAATATCTTTGTGACTTTGGGAAAAACATTAAATGTTGTTTGCCTCATTTTCCTCACCTGCAAAATGGAGATAACAACAATACCTACCTTATAGTATTATTGTGCTGATATTGAATTATCATATATAGTGGGCGTTATAGAAATGCTTATTCCCTTCCATTTTTAAAAATAATTTTACTGATATCTTCTCTTTCTAACAATATCATAGTTATCTCAAGTATCTTTCCCTCTATCTCTCCCAGTGTTATTCCATAGCTCAAATAGTATTTTTAGAGAGAAAAAAAACCTCAGCACAAGTGATCAATACATTGGAAAAAGTCTGAAAACATATAACAATGTGTGACACCTATAGATCTTATAACTTCATGAAGGGAGGAGTTAGTGGTATCCACTTAATATCTCTTCACTCTTGTCCTACTGAACATGTATAATTTTGTTGCATTTACTTTTGATTTATTGGTGTGTAATTGTTCTTTCCATTTACATTACAATAGTTACCATGTATATTGGGGGATTTTTTGGCTTAGTTTTCTTTATTCTGCATCAGTTCACATAAATCCATTTTTGCTTTTTAAAAATCATATACATTATTTCTTACAGCACAGTAATATTCCATTATATTCACATATTATACTTTGTTTAAATAATTCAATCCATCTATTTTGTTTCCAATCCTCTGATATTACAAAAAGTGCTGCTATAAATACTTTGGTGTATATAGAATCTTTCTTTGTTTTTTTAAAATTGTTTCCTTGGAGTGATGGAGTCTCTAGTTAAAGAACATTGTAGGCACTTTATTTGCATAATTACAAATTCCATCAGTTTTCTTTTTTAAAAACAGATATCATTCTATGCTCCTTTTATTTCCCTAAGCAAAAGTGGCAATGACATTAAGAATAATGGCGTATGGCCTAGCTTTGAGTGCTTAAAAGTTTACAATGTACTTTTACAAACATAATTTCCTTTTGATAGACTGTCAAGTTGATGGGGCAGAGGCTAACTACCATTTTTGAAGTCATAAGCTATAAATGGCAGAGCTAGAACTGCTTGTATCTTCTGATAAGTTCAATGTTCTTCCCACTGGCACAGGGAAAAGACAACAAGGAATGAAATGACCAAGTGTTTGTGCCCCTGGGAAATGGCAATAGATGAAGATAAATTAGGGCTGTTTACAGAATTTTGTCCCTAGAAGGAAAAAGTTATAGAGCAAGAGGGGTTTGATTTAGAGAAAAATTGACACTGGGAAATCATAGAATTATGGAAAGGATTTTGAGAGGTCATTTATCCCTCCTCTTCCTGTATAAGGCAGGACTAAAATTTTAACCATCACAGGAAGATAAGAATCTACTGAGACCTCCAAGAGTGAACAACAAACGTTACTATATTTGCTTTCTCTTGAGTGTAGGAAAATGAACCAATATAACATTCCGGTCTTTTTCTTTGTTTATTTGGATTTTATTCTTCATAAACATTTTTTTTTAATTTAAAGAAAACATTTGGAATATTTGTTATTCATGCTCTACTCCCTACCTCAGTCAACACCTTATTTAAATCAGTCAGGTAAAAGCAGTCGTGATCACATGGAGTGCCCTATCTTTGTTTTATTTTATTTTTTTAGTTTAGTATTTATTTTGTCCTGGTCACTCAATGTACACAGATGATTCTAGAATGACTTTGGCTTGGTAACTCATCCTTTCTTGCATAAAATTTAATCAATTTAAATTCTTGAGGTATTTTTTTCCAGTATTCACCACATCTCATATCTTCTGAGTCTCTTCTATTTTGTTTGTTTGTTTTTTTGCTGAGGCAATTGGAGTTAAGTGACTTGCCCAGGGTACACAGCTAGTACGCGTTAAGTGTCTGAGATTAAATTTGAAGTCAGGTCCTCCTGACTTCAGGCCTGGTGCTCTATCCACTGCGCCACCTAGCTGCCCCAGTGTCCCTTCTTAAAGAAGGTGAAGATGAGAGAGAAAAAAATGTTTGTTCATTTAAAAAATGATTTAAAAATAAAGTTGGGATGTGCTGATATGAGACTTCTGGATAATTACAAATATTCAACAAATACTGAGTACCTATTATGTGAAGGAGGTCTGAAGGGGAGAGACTGGCAGGAAGATCAGTCTGAGAAAATATTTTAATAATACAGGGGAAATGTCCTGAACTAGAATGGTGGCTGTGTAAGTAGAGAGAAGGAAGTAGTTTTAAACATGGGCAGAGTAACGACAATTTGGTAACTAGTTGAGTAGAAGTAGTGATGGGAGAAAGTGAATAAAACAGAGCTTTTGAACTTGTGTGAGAGAAGTTGGGTTTAGTGTGGAAGATGAATCAGTTATGGACATGTAAAGGTTGCTTTGAGGTACTGGCAGAATATCTAGTTGGAGCTTCTAAGAAAGCAATTGGACACATGAAATAGAAATTCATGAGAGAAATTGTCATTAGATGTCTAAATCTGAGTGTCATCTTCATTGACATGATAAATAGATATGGTTCAGGCTTTCTAGTGTTGTATTAATTTGTTGATTGTTGGGTAGAGAACATATATAGAGAGTACCAGCAGTTAAATTATGCATGCAGATATTCTAAAAATATGAACAGATCATATCATTCATATGATTCTCTTTTCACCAATTTTCCATAGTCATTGTAGAATTGAAAGGGTCTTAGACCTCAGGATTGAGAGCCATTATATATTTGTGACCTCTGAACCACCTTCTCAAAAATTCTATGATCATAAAGAGTTACCAGTTCCTTAAGACTTGCTAGAGCCTTTCCTCTGTTAGGATGATCCCATTAATGGGTCATCTTCCCACCATAGCAAAGCATAACATAGGTATATAACTTTTGTGGAATATCTTCTTTATATGTATTTTAAATCCATCTACCCCTACTGTAGATTAAACCCCTTTGATTTCTTGGATTTATTTCAAAGAGGTGTTAAATTTCAGAATCATTTAGAGTAAGTACTTATGAGAGGAGCCAAACAGTCAGAAAAGCATAATTTTGTAATGGGTAATATGGAGAATGATATAATATAGGAAAGAGGTAGACTTTGAAGTTGACTTGTTGACAGTCTAGGGAGGAAGATGATCTGGATGAATACTTAATCAACCAATAGGTATTTATTAGGTACCCACTATGTAATAGCATCATGCTAGGTTCTGCAGATATAAATGCAATGCAATGAATCAATCTTTCTTCACAAAAAGCTTGTATTCTAAAGGAGAGGATAGCAAATATATATGTTTATGTACATATATATATATGTAAATTGGATAAATATAAAGAGGATAAATATGGTATACAAGAAAGCTTGAGAGCGAAGGCATTAGCCATTGGGTGGATCAGAAAATTTGTGCATTAGTTCTGTTTTGAAGGAAGAAATTCTATGAGATGAGGAGAAAGTACATTCTCGGTATGAGGGATGTCCAATACAAGAACAAGGAAATAAGAGAGTCCTATGGGAAGAACAGAGAGAAGGCCAGTTTGATTAGATCAAAGAAAGCAGAATAATTAGTACAAAGAGACTAGAAAGAGAGGCTGAAGGCAAACGGGAAGGCTTTAAAAGCCAGAAGGAGGAGTTTAGATTTTTTTTAGGCAAAGGAAAGCGTTCTTAGCCTCAGAATCACTAAATTAAAGGCTTTTAAAAATTATTATTCAAACACAATTTATTTCCTTTGTATTTCTCTCTCTCTCTCTCTCTCTCTCTCTCTCTCTCTCTCTCTCTCTCTCTTCCTCTCTTGCTCTTTTTCTCCCTTTCTCTCCTTCTCTCTCCTTCTCTTTCTCTCTCTCACTCTTTCTCTTTACCCCTCCATTTTTAATTCCTTTAGAAGATGCTAAGGCATTCTTTAATCAACTTGATAGACTTGTAGGGCATTTGAGATATGATAAAGTCGAGCCCAATAATCCTTTTAGTGATAGAAAAGTAAAGGAGTGAGCATTCAACTTAACTCTCCTTCTCCTCACCAAGGCAAGAATCACAACCTCTCTAAAGACATGGAATGGGGCTTTCCAGACCTCAGCTCAGATATCCACTTATTCTTATCACACATGGGCCAGTGGTTTTATATTAGATAGCTCAAGAATCTATATACATACATATATTTGTGTATGTGTATGTATACACATAGATATCCACATACTTAGAGATGTATATATGTAGATTTATACATATATTGTACTTTTCTTATTATATATATAGATTCATATATCTATCTATCCAACCATCTATCCAGCCAGAAGGAGGAGTTTAGATTTTTTTTAGGCAAAGGAAAGAGTTCTTAGCCTCAGAATCACTAAATTAAAGGCTTTTAAAAATTATTATTCAAACACCATTTATTTCCTTTGTATTTCTCTCTCTCTCTCTCTTTCTCTCTCTCTCTCTCTCTCTCTCTCTCTCTCTCTCTCACACACACACACACACACACACACACACACACAACAAGAGATATACATATGTATATACATACACACATTCTACAACATTATTCTTAGAAGAGTTTCATCAAACTGCTGAAGAGGTCCATGTAATAAGAAAAAGTTAAGAACCCTGTCCTAGAAATAATAAGGAACTACTGGAATTTTTTGAGTAAGAGAGTGAAGTAGTTATCTCTATGTGAAAGGAAAAGCACTTTTGTAATTGTAGGGAGGGGGTAGGGAATAAAAGAATAAGAATTTGCTGCTTGCATATTATTAGTAATAAATAATTATAAGTTAGTTATATAAATGTATAATAATAATAATAAATGTATATAAATGTATAATTATGTATTCTTAATAAATGCCTATGATGTGTTATGTACTGTGCTAAATGCTTTTATAATAATATTTTCTTTGATCCTCACAAACGGTGTGAGGAAGAGGCTATTATTACCCATTTCATAGTTGAGAAAGTTAAGCTAGATAAAGCTTATGGGACTTATCTAATGTCACACAGCTAGTAAGAGTTTCAGGCTGAATTTGAACTCAGATATTCTTAACTTTAGGCCTACTGCTCTAAATATCCCTTGTGCCACTAAACTGTCTCTGGCCTGGAGAGATAGCTATGTACACGCGCATGATATTTTGAGCAGTGCTTTTTAATTGAAAGTATTTCAGAAACGAAACTCAGAAAAGATCATAGAGGAAAAGTAAGATTGGACTATTCTATGGGGAAACAGAGAGAAATATCCCTATTTCTGAATAGTCTCCAATGCTTCTCAAGTTACCTCAACAACCTTTCACTGGCCCATCCTTAAATTTTTCTTTTGGAAACTAGAAAAATAACATTTGAATTTATTAAATACAAAAGATCTCTTTATAAAAGTTCTTTCTGCTCTACTTTGAGAAGTCTACCGAGAAAGCCATTTTTTCCACTGAGGGACTAGAGGTGAATTTCCAGTTATGTTTCCTCTCCTCAGCTGGGATAACAAGCAGGGATATTATCAGAAGAATGCTGATTTTGGGAAGTGTGGGGAATAGGGGTTTGAGACCCACCAACTAAGAAATCTCTCAGTTTAGCTAAGTGAGACACAATGTGGAGCAAAGTTTTACTTCAGATTCCTTTGTACTTTTCCCATGTTATCCAGACAAAGCTAGGGGATTAGGGAATATCTGTTCAGATGCACCCACCCTATTCGATAGAATCTCTAGTTCATCTGTATTGGAATGGTAGTCTAACTTCAGGCAATGTCTAGGACTACAAATATTGCCTATTCTTGTTATTTATTATAGCATTCCACATACTGCACTCTATGTGTGTGTGTGTGTGTGTGTGTGTGTGTGTGTGTACATGTATGCAGATGCACGTGTTCTTACAGGAAGGTTGATAAAAATCTATAGCCTTGGTTATTATTTGTTTTATAAATAAATAAAAAATACCAGATAAGCAGAATTCATTATCCAACAACAGGGTCCTTTACAGTTTGTTACACATTTCTCCTATTCAGAGTCCTTCCCCCACTCCAACTTCTGCACACACAAACACACATGCATACACACACACACACATACACACACAGTTGTGATACTCTCTCTCTCTTAAAAATTTTTTTAAAAATTTGTTTTGATGAATGAGTGACAACCCTGACACCCGATTCGCTGAGATTAATAGAAACGACACAATATTTACGTCGAGCCGACGAACAATTATCCTGCCATCTATCTCTGAGATTATCTTCCTGATTGAAAACTACTCATCCGTGTAATCGGAATTATTTGGAATTAGAAGGGAATTTATGGCCCCTCGTGTGTGTTCTCTCTCCGCCTCTGAATCTCGTACCACCTCCATCTCAGTCTTTCTCTTGTCTCTTCCCTAAGAGTGTTTCTTCCCATGGTTTTTTCTCCTTTTGCTAAGATGGGACTGAGAAAAATCCATTGCTCAAAGGACCTTGCTTTTCAAGAAAGTGCATGGTTTTTTTTAGTGGAATGGGAATGAACAATATGGAGATCTGGATGGGGTAATGGGACTAAGGGGTAAAGACAGGTGATGGTGATGAGCAGGAGGTCAAAGGATCAGGTTGGACACAAATAAATGCTGAGATAAATAAATATAAAATTGGACAAGGAACTTTAATGCAGAGGCAATAGGATATAGAGGAGGAAGGTTCTGGTTTCAAATTTAGCCTCAGACATTTACTAGCATTGTGATCCTGGGAAAATTATTTAATTCCTCTCTGCTTCAGTTACATCATCTATAAAATGAGGGGGTTGGATTGCTAGGTTTCCTGACTTCCTTTGAGACAAAGGGGCTCTTCTGTAAAAGCCCCTTTCTACCATCCCACCACTATTACCTTTCCTCTGAAATTACCTTCCATTTACACTGTTTATATCATATATATATATATATGTATATATATATATATATGTCTGATACATTGTCTCTTCCATTAGAATATAATCTCCACAATGAAATAATGATAATAACAACAACAAAAAAGGCATTTATTTAGTATTTCAAGATTTGCAAAGTGCTTTATGAATATTATCTCACTTTATCCTCACAACTTTGGGAGATAAGTTCTTTTATTAATTCTATTTTACAGATGAGGAAACTGAGTCAGACAGGTTAAGTTCCTTACAAACAGGGAAAGTATTACCTATTTGGTAAAAGTCTGAGGTAGGATTTGAACTTAGGTCTTTATGACTTATTATCAGTAAATGCTTGATTTGCTACCTATTTTATATGCCTGTATATCTGAAATTGTATAAAAATTTCTTGGGAGAAAAGGGGTCATAAGAGGAAAAAGTTTAAGAAGCCCTGTTTTAGATTGTTGTTCACTCATTTCAGTCACCTCTAATTCTTCTTGACTCTTTCTGGGACATTCTTGGCAGATATTGAAGTGATTTGCTATCTCCTTCTCCAGTAAACAAAGATCAAACCAAGGCAAACCAGATTAAGTGACTTGCCCAGAGTCACACATCTAATAAGAGTTTGAGGTTTACATTTGAACTCCTGACTCCAGGCTCAGGACTCTATCCAATGTGCTGCCATGTTGCCCATATTTTTTAGATGCCAAACCTTTATCAGAGAAATCTGATACAAAGATGACTTTCCCATTTGACCATCTCCTTGCTTATCCATGACACATCAATTTTGTTTATATAGATGATCTTCAGTTTTATGCAAAATTAGCTATTTATCTTTTATAATTGCTCCTGTCTATGTGGTCTATCCAGGTTCCATAACCAGAAAGATCTCCTTCCATGGTTCTAGTAACATCCTTCTTCTTCCTATAAAACACTCAGAAACCACATTCCAATGAAACATTTTGTTATTTCTTTCCCAGCAAGATTCTCTCCCCTTTTAAATTCTCATTCTTTTTAGTGTGACCACCCTTATACTCTTTTCACATTTAAGTTGTCAAAATTTTTTTCCATCTTCTTCTGGAAATGCCATATTTCTGTACCATCATAGACTAAAGACTCCTTAAAGGTGGAGACTGTTGTTTTTCATCTTCACATCCAAGGATTTTTCAACAGAGACTATAGATAGCTTAGAAAATGTTTGTTGAGTTGAACTGAGATTATTTGTAGGAAGTGAGACTCAGAGTTGGATCAGGAAAGGCTTCATAGAAGAAGTTACTTTTGAATAGAGCTTTAAGGAATGAGGTGTGATCCGATGGGGAAGGTCATTTTTAAACAAGGGAATAGCATGAATAAAGGCAGAAAGAAAGGAGAGTTTAATTGTTGGGGAAGAGGAAACACAGATCCCAAATAGTGCATGTGGCAACATAGCAAACTCAGAGGGATTACAAGGGGCATTTTGTTTTTGACATGACCACTTAATAAATGAAATTGGTATTTATGTTGGCTTAGAAACACTGGAAAAAAATGAGAAGATAAGGGTGCTATGAATTGAGAAAGTCTGAGAATCTTTCTTTTAGAATTTATAAAATGAAGTAGTGATTGATATAAAGGTCAGATTATGAAAGACTCTGAATGCTGTTCCTAAGTGTTTCATTCTGTAGCCAGGAGAGGATTTTTTTTATGAAGTGCAAACCAGGGAAAGTGAAGGAAAAGATGGATTTTAAAGATGCTGGAAGGTAGAGATGATAAATTTTAATAATGGGTTGGGTGTAAGGAACAAGCGAGTAGTCAAAGATCACAGAATCACATAAGAATGGAATTGAAAATGTCCTCAGAAGCCATCAAGTCCAACTAGATCCTTAATAAAAATCCCCTTCTACCATCCTTGAAAAGTGGTTATCCAGTCTTTGCCTGATAAATATCTAATTATTCTACTTCTTAATGACTCTAATAATCAGGGAAACTTTCAAGTCAGATTCTTCCTTTGCAATTTCCATCTACTGCTCCTAATTCTACCCTTTGGAATGGCATAGTTATTTTAACCTTTCATTTGTTTGGTTCTCAGATACAGCTGTTCTCTGCCCCAATAACTCTTCTCATCTCATCTCAATATCCCCATCCATTCTCTTCAACAATGAGTCGGAGAATAACATATTCTTCTAGCCATCTCATAATCCTAATTGCCCTTGTTTGGACTCATTCTAATTTGTCATTGTCTTTAGTATTCAGAGCTTTGCATAATACTCCAGAAATAGTCTGAAGAGGGCAGAGTTTACAGGATTATCAAACAAAATTATTGTATCGGGATACAATGCTTCCGTTAATGTAGTCTCAGCTCAAATTCATTCTCTTGGCTGATTCTCAGATCATAGATCTGAAAATCTCTTATCAGATATCAAATTCTCAGAAATAATTTTGGATATACTTAATTGTCACACGAACATTTTAAAGTCAGTATCTCCAAAATGTATTATATTTCCTCTCTAAACTATCCTTTCTTTCTGACCTCCTTATTATTGTTGAGGACACCATCATCCTCTCAGTCATGGGAGGCTTAAAACCTATTATCCTTGACTCCTTACTCTCCCTTACCCCATCCATTCAATACCAAGTTCTGTTGTTTCTACCTTCAGAATACCATCATATATGTACCCTTCTCTTCCCTGACAACATAACCACTCTGGTGGAGGTCCTTATTGTCTCATGTCTAGACTATTATAATAGCTTCTGATGATCTCTCTGCCTCAAATCTTTCCAAACTTTAGTCTCTTCTCCAGTCAACTATCAAGGTGATCTTTGTAAAAGTATGGGTCTGGCTATGTCACTCCCTTATTCATTTAACTCAAGTGGCCAAATATTATAAGCCAGTTCTGATTCTATCAAACTGATATAGTGGTTTAAGCTCTGAATTGGAATGAAATGAAATATCTGTAGACTATTAATCATTTAACAATTTACCATCTCCCCATATTTCACAATCCCCCCAGCCTCTGCCACAATCCAATCTGTTGTTAAGTTCTGTTAATTTTACTTTCACAATATCTCTTGTATGTACCATCTTTTATCTTTTTTTTTTTTTTTGCCACCATACTAGTGTAGGTCTTCATCACTTCACACCTAGACTTTTATAATTGTCTTCTGGTTGGCTTCCCTGCCTCATCTTTCCCCACTTCTTTCCATCTTCCTCTCAACTGTTAAGATGATCTGAGTGGGTGTTACCTCAGACAAACTGAGAACTGGGAATGACTTTAATTTTAAAAGGTCAAGATCACCCATTGCATCCTGGACCATCACCAGTTGTCTTGACACTATTTCATATTGTATTTTGATGATTCTGAAAGAGTGAATGAGGCTGATGATAGGGCAATTCTGCTGTGTTTAAATACAATTCACATGCAAATCAAGTTATCCCCCTCACGATGTCATTGGTGCTCAAGGAACAAGAACATTATTGTGATCACAATACGTAGCCCTATTCATGTCACTCCCTAGTCAATGGTTCCCTATGGACTCCAGGATCAAACATAAAAATCCCCTCTTTCTTTAAAAGACCTTCATGACCTACCCCTTTACTTCTCTCCACAGACTTTATAATCCAATGACTCTGACTTCTTTACTATTCATCACACAAGAAACTCTATCTTAAGACTCTAGGTATTTTCACTGGCTATCTCTGTCTTGGAATTCTCTTATTCCTCAATTCTGTCTCCTGTGTTCCCTGGATTACTTCAGGTTCCATCTAAAATCCCACCTTGTGCAAGAAACCTTTCCTGGTTGTCTTTAATTCTTTTTTTTTTTTTTTGACAGAATTTTTTTTCTTTCCTACCTCCAGTTTATCTTTTTTTTTTTTTTTTTTTTTTTTGTATATAGTTGTTTATATTTTGAATCTCCCAGGATACTGGCAGCTACTTGAAGGGAAGAACTATTTTTGTTTTTCTTTGTATATCTAGAACTTAATCCAGGTCCTTATATTTCAGTTGACTTGACTTGGCTTTGACACTATTAACTCACATTGAGTTTGTAAACCACAAAAAAATCCCCAGATATATCAAGAGCTATTGTCCATTCTTGTGTATTCTATCCTTTTCTTGCATAGTTGAAGCTGTGTGATTAAGAAGATAGTAAAGCTAATAATTGGGTAAGTAGCAAATGTGTTTGGGGAGTATGGCTAAGGAATAATAAGATTAAATTATTTTTGGAAAAGCACAGCTAGGTAATACAGTAAATAGAGCATTGGGAATCAGTGGGAATCAAAAAAGATTCATTGTCCTTAATTCAAATATGATCTTAGATACTAGCTGTATAATCCTGGAAAAGTCACTTAACTCTATTTGCCTCAGTTTCTTCATCTATAAAAGGAAATGGCAAATCAATTCAGTATCTTTATTAAGAAAACCCCAAATGGGATCTTGGAGATCCATTTTTGGAATATTGACAGAACATTCAGGTTGAGTACTCTTCCTCAAATTTTCCCAGAATATTTTGTTTGTAGCTTTCCTTTTAGCTAGATAATATTCTCACTATTATATTTTATGTATATTATAAACTTTATAAGAACAAAAATCTAGTCTTTAAAAAAAAATTCAAAGCCCAAAGGTCTAGTATAGTTCCTCAATCAAAGTAGATGTTGATTGCAGTTGATTAATTTGAATCCAAATTCGAGTTATTCAGCATATAGTTGGAAATTGGGTTCTGGAGTTCAGATGAGAAATCGAGGCTGGAAATGAAGATTTGGAAGTCATCTGCATAAAAGTAAAAATTGAAAGCCTGCCAATGGATGAGATCTCTGAATGTAGAGAGCAAAATGAAGCCTGAAGAAAGAACCCTTCCGGGAATGACTATATTTAGGATTGGGGAAGAAGTAAAGAATCAGAGATATAGAACAGAGATGGAGGCCTGAAAAACAAGAAGAGAGTCAGGAGAGCATAGACACAAAATCCAAAAAAGGAGAATATTATGAGAGGGAAAATGTAGACATAATAGTTGAGGGAGAAAAGTAATTATGAGAAGGGAAACTATCAAGTGTTGCATAGAAAATTAGAAGTGAGAAAAAAACAACTGGATAGAGAAATTAGCTGAGCTGGTTTTCTCTTCTCTTCTGCTGCTGTTTTAGTTATACATAATGTAGGATAAAAGAGAGAAGATCCTAGTAAAGACAGATCCAAATACCAACTGAGGAATAGCTCTTTGTCCTATAGACTAGCCTGGTGTGATGAACATATGATGGCTATTCAGGATCAATTGCCCCTCTAAAAGGGAGAGGCTTTTTCATCCGGTCTTGAAGCTTGTAAAAAAAAATAAGCAACTGATAAAAGATAATTTGGGGTGTTGTAAGCCCAAAGTCTATGTGGCCTCTAGGCATTATAGGATGCATCTTTGAAATGCTAGGAGAGGACCCTCCTCTGTTAACCTAGTATGCATGTGGAGAGAGGAATTTGTTTATACTATGAAAATAGTCTCTTTTTATTAGTACCAATGACATCGTGAGGGGGATAATTTGATTTGCATGTGAATTGTATTTAAACACAGCAGAGTTGCCCTATCATCAGCCTCATTCACTCTTTCATAAGTTCATTTATTATGAAAGTGGGTCAAATCAATTTTTATAGCTTGGATCTAAGGAATGATCTCATTTGATTCTCACAGAAACCCTGGGAGGCAGATGCTATTTTGATGACCATTTTAGAGATGAGGAAACTGAGATATTCAAAGGCAAAGTCACTTTCCAAGGGGCACACAATCTCATCAGCCTCACTAATTCACACAGAAGCCATTGTAGCTAAACATGGCTTATAGTGCTCCAGAGCGACAAAGAGAACTCTCACCTTTTTTTTTTTTTTTTTTTTTTTTTTTTTTTGCTTATAGAATTATGCCACAGAATGTTGTGTCTATTTGTTGGTAATCTAAGGCAGGATTCAAATCCAAGATTTAAACATCTGAGTGCTTTATCTATTGGAGTTTGTTGTTCAGTTATTTTTCAGTCATCCAATTTTTGGGATTTTCTTGGTAAAGATATGGGAGTGGTTTGCTATTTCCATCTCCAGCTCAGTTTACATATGAGGAAAGTGAGGCAAACAGGGTTAAGTTATTTCCCCAGGGTTACACGGCTAGTAAGAGTTTGAGGCCAAATCTAAATTTATGAGGATAAATCTTCCTGATTCCAAGGCCAGGTTTCTATCCATTGTACCACCCATCTGACCGGGCAATATATATAGTATACTTTACTAAAGGTATTCAGCACACTGTCCAGTACAGAACTCCCTTTGGCTATGGAAATTGCAGAACTAAACTGCTATATTATTAACTTAGTATAGACAGGCTGAGGAAAAGGTTCTTTGAATCATCCAATCCTCTTAGCTTTTTGCTTCACTCAAAATTACATTCTTATATAGTGTTGCATCCTAGTTTTAAGCAAGAAGAGAAATATATATATGATATACATATATATATATTATATGCTTGAAAGCATTGAGGGGAGCAAAGAAGGGAATATATATAATATACATAATTATAATAAATATAATATAATAACAATTATATATGTATGTATATAATATACATATATGTGTGTGTATACATATATATGTATATATGTGTGTGTGTATATACATATATATAGAGAGAGAATTTAATTTGAAATCATAGACTATAATGGCCTAAATTAATGACTGAAAAAAAGAACATCTTTCTTTCCTTTGGCACCCAAAATAAAATGGTCATTTCCCTCTTCATTAGTATCATGATAATAAGCATGATGACCCCCTGACCCTCTGCCATTTTTCTCACTGGTTTCTGACATCATATCCATTACTACTTCCAGATCCACTTCCTGGATCTTTCAATCTTAACAGTTAGGTCTCCAGGAGACATGTAGATCAACCTCCTGTAGGAGCTGCCAAGTAAGAGGTACATGTATATGATTGTTCCCTTCCTTTGAAATGCTTTGAATGCAAATAGACAATTCTACAGAGGATCCAGTCATGGCCCAGGGACTGAAGCTGAGTTTTATTTAAAATAACAGTGGATAAGTGTGTATTTGTTTGGGAATGAAGAGTTGAAGAGGGGAACCTCCATGAGGTTTATGCTATTCTGATGGGGTCTGGGAACAGGAAACTGGCAAGGCCATTGGTGCACTCACTAACTGTGAACTTGCTTACCCTTTGGAAGTGTTGGGTGCTAAAGGAACCCAAGCAGAATATATGTCTTTAGAGAATAACCTTTTCATGGGAAGGGCCATCAGGGACAGAATCAAAAGTTGCCAATGTAACCAATTTTAATAAAGGTAGAAGATGAGATCTGAGAGGGGCAGGGTAGTGCAGAGGAGTTTGGGGAAAGAAAATAATTGTGAGGAAAACATCTGCAATTGAGAGAGACTTACTGAGATGGATTTCCCAGCCTCCGTCCATCCCCAAATTCCCTGTGCTCATATTAATTAGCACGGAAATCTTTTCACGTCTGCAGAAAGGGCTGCTGAATTGCCAGTGGGATATCAGGGTGGGCAGACTATCAAGTAACTACTAATTAGGTTACTTCCCACTGCTGTTGACATGCTGGGGACACGTTCCTGAGCCAAAATAAAAGGGGGTGGAGGAGACAGGAAGGGAGGCAGAGATAAATGAGCAAGATAGGATTTTCACTGCTTATTCAGGAAAATGGAGAGTCAAGATGAGGAAGAAAATGTGGGTCTCCTGCTTAAAGAATAAGTTGAAATGAAAATGACAGGTAGCAAGTGGCAAGGTTGTTTGGTTATTTTCACCATGCCAGTGATTTATCCTTTGTGGCATTATTTCATCATTTTGTTAAAATACTTTGAAAAACACATCAACTATAGGAAGCAGCTCTCTGCTCCTGTGTGGCCTGATTTGAAATTTGACTCACAGGTATTTGGATCACATGGATTGGGGCTGTGTTCATTTTCCTTGTTTTCTTTTCTTGCCACTGCTCCCTTGTTTTGCCTTGAAATTTCCCCCAAACATAATCTTCTGTGAGGCACAGTCAAGCTCTCTGTACAGGGAACTTCAGCTGGGGAGACTATGTGTCAGAGAATCTGTGGGGGCTGGGGACACTGAAATGCCATTTTAGTCTGAGCTGCTTATTTTGGAACAATGGCACAAGTCCTTTGTAGTTACCTTCTCTAATACCTTTACTTTAGAAAATTCTTCAGTCTGTCTGTATTTCAGTTTGTCTATTCCCTTTTGCTTTGTCCTCAATGGTGGTAGAGGATAGCTTAGTTGTCACTTTAAATGTATCTGAATGTTATTATTAAGTAGCCTCTCAATAACATCTTCTCTTGTTGGGAGAGTAGTAATTTGTTTTGCCTTTCCTTGTAAGCAGGCCAAGCTTCCAGGAGACAACAGATCTCTGATGTTACCCTTTGACCTCAAAAGCTTTGATTATTTCCTAGACACGTGGTCCCTGACTTTCTTGAATGTTTCTACCTACCAGATAAATCCTCTATTCATTCATTCAACCAACTAATGGGCTGTAGATTATTAAGGAGAGAATGATATAAAAATAAAGTGGACAAAGTTCCTGCCTTTCAGAAGTTTATACTCCAATAGTAACTGGTTAATCATTATCTGATTTACCTCATCTCCAAGTTATCTTGTATTTATGGAAACTAACACCAATTACACACACCTACTAAGAGAATGACCTGTGGTAAATGATAATAGTTGTACATGTTTCTAAAATACTTTGTAGTTTGTAAAATGCTACATAATAACTTTTTTTGGTTAAATTGGAAAGATACTATTCATGTCACTTTTACATAGGATGAAACTGGGCTTAATAGTTGTTACTTGCTTCAGATCATATGGTTATTATGTATCATAAACTGAAATTGAATTTAGTCTTCTGACTCTACCATATTCCTACTGCCTCCAATACATGATGGAAGGGAAAGCTAAGACATTCTTGTTAATGTAGCATGGTTCCCAGGTGTTATGCTTTTTTGGTATACATCCAAGCACCCTGCTCACTTTTAAAATAAAATGAATGAATAATTTTCACAAGAGTAGTTGTTTTAAAGGAAGAGTAGAATTGAACAGAATTGAATAAAATTGATTCTGTCTTTAAGGCTTAATTTAAACAAAAAAGAATGGGTGGGAATAAAGTTGGAAAGGCAGTGTGTGTCCTATAGAACAGAGCTGGGAAAGAAGAGTGTCCCAATGTACTAACCATGAAATACTCACACACACACACACACACACACACACACACACACACGGAGAAGAGATGTATCCACAGAGAGGTGAGATAGCAGAACAAATGGGTTACCTAAAAATAGCAGAGCTGGTTTCCCACATTAAAGGATGGGACCTCTGTGAATTTCTCTGGCTGTTTGTAGAGAGTTGATTTATTTATTGAGAGATGGAGAAAGTGGCCAAATAATTCACTCAAAATGGAAAATCAGCAACTTCTTCTGCCACTAACCATTAAACTGATGATGCAAAGGGTGGATGATTTCAGACCTGCCTAAGTATGGTCCTTAAACTAGGACTTTAACTTCTCTTTGTAGGTTGGGATTATGGAGGAGTAGGAAAAAATGGATTGTTGGAAGGGTGTGTCTCTTTCAAACTTTGACAATTTTGCTGATTGAATAGGGCAAGGAGTAAGATAAAAATGAGTCATGGATTTTTTTTTTTTAAGAACATTAAGAAAGCAGAAGCTACATCACCTCTGCTCAGTTGCTCAGGGAAAAGATTGGTCTCAGCTCTTTACTTCCCATTTCTCATTTGCATAGTTCCAACTTTAAAATGTTTGAGTTAATAATTGGGTAGCCCTGAACCCCAGAACTGTTTTTTGATTATTGGACAAATGTATATATTGCCTAGTTATGGTTTAGTCAGGAGAGATGAGGAGTTGGTTACTCAATATAGGCTAGATTGATGTTTCTTATAGTGAGAATCAAGCCTGGAGCCAATATGGTTTTAAGAAAATATTTCAAAGTTGTGTGGAAAAGAGATAATACTTCTCTATACTTCTGCTTGATTCTTTGGAGGTAGAAATTTCTTAGCACCCAGCAGAACTGGACAGCTTCTGCAAACCCAAAACTTAGGGTCTATACCCTTTCTGACAAAGTACATTGCTATCCTGGCAGTGAAGAGGTAATATAGCAGCAGAAGAATCCACTTGTCATTAAGTAGGTCAGCACAATTACCAGTGAATTATGTAAGGACAATCCCTCAATAAAAATAATTGCTAACATTTATATAGCCCATACTATGTGCCAAGCACTATGATAAGCACTTTATAACTTATTTGATACTTAAAACAACCCTTTGAGGCAGGTGCTATTATTACCCTGATTTTACAGATGAGGAAAATGGACCAGACAGATTAAGTGACTTGGCCAGGGTCTTACGCTAATAAGTGTGTGAAGCCAGATTTGAATTTGTCTTCCTGACTCCAGGCCCAGTGCTCTACCTACTACAACACCAACTGCCAGTAGAAAAAAAGGAAAAAAGGACATTGAGACTCACAATTTTAGAATTGTGGATCTTCCCACCTACATGTTCTCTCTCTCTCTCTCTCTCTCTCTCTCTCTCTCTCTCTCTTCTCTCTCTCTCTCTCTCTCTCTCTCTCTCTCTCTCTCTCTCTCTCTCTCTTCTCTCTCTCTCTCTTCCTCCCTCCTTCCTCTCTCTCTCTCTCTCTCTCTCTCTCCCTCCCTCCTCTCTCTCTCTCTCTCTCTCTTCTCTCTCCCTGTCTCTCCCTCTTCTCTCTCTCTCTCTCTCTCTTCTCTCTCTCTCTCTCTCTCTCTCTCTCTCTCTCTCTCTCTCTCTCTCTCTCTCTCTCTCTCTCCACAATACATATGTTTATATGTATGTGTATCCTCCCTAAAATTGCACTTTAAATTTGTGTCCACTTTTTCCAATGTGTACTATGTACATTTGTGGGAAAGTATGCTTCCAGTTTATGAGTTGAGTGTTACATAATTATTATTCTTGTTTTAACTTTTAAGTACATTATTCTATTAAAGATGAATTGAATCAGCTTGCTGATCTATTAATGAGAAGCACACTGGTGGTAATTCAAGATCTCCAGTAGTAAGTGTATAGTCTTCTCCCTTTATCGTTTGATTGCTAAGAATAGTTGTAGCAGCTGTCACTGTTAAAGGGAGTCCCAATCTGCCAGCACAGTTGCATGTTGAGAGAGCATTGAATCTACAGACACAAAGATCCTAAAGAGGAAAATAGGCAGGCCTGGATAGAGTCCTTAAAGTGAGACTTCCTTTCTAAGATACAAATAATGGGTGTGTGTGTGTAAAGATTATGAATTTATGTCACCAGAAATTAATGATGGATGTCCTCAGTCATCAGAGTCCTAGTTGTTGTAGTCTTAATGTTCACACATAGATGTAGGTATTGATGCATAAGTATTAAAGGTATTTTGAGAGGCAGCAAAGTATTAATAATGTCACCTCTTTTAACCCAGATTCCAAGAAAACAGTAGGAGGAGAGCAGAAGTAATAATAATAGCAACAACTCATATGTATACATTTTGCAATTTAACAGAACACTTTCCAGTGACAATAATTATCTGAATATTAGTTACACTGGAGGTACCCAAATCATTAAACTGTACATTACATCAAATAATAAAACCTAAATTAAAAAACCATATGTACATATATTTATATATATACGTATATATATATGTATATTTGTATATATATCTATTTCTATCTCTATGTATCTCCTACTTTTTTAAGAATCACATTGTAAAAAGCAAATAGCAAATAGAAGATAAAATTTGTTTCCAATGGTCCTATAGTTGAGATATTTATAGAAAAAGATTAGATTTTATTGCCAAAAATCTTTTGAATTCTATTTTCTTAGTTAGTTATTGAAGAGTTGACTCCATCACTGAGAATTCAATGAAACTATGGTTCCAAGAAAGAGATGGGCTGAGGCACAGAGAGAGGAAAGAAGTCTTGCTCTCTTGGATATGCTGCTGCTGCTGCTATTGTTGTTAGGTCATTTCAGTCATGACCGACTCTTTGTGACCCCATTTAGGGTTTTCTTGGCTAAGATACTGAAATCTTTGCCAATTCATTTTCCAGATGAGGAAATTGAGGCAAGTGGGATTAACTGCCTTGCCCAGGATCACACAGATAATAAGTCTCTGAATCCATATTTGAAGTCAGGAAGTTAAGTCTTCCTGATTTCAGGTTTTGCACTCTGGCCACTGTGCCACCTAGCCACTATAGACATCACAAATTCAACAAAACTAAAATTGAACTAATTATCTTTTTTTTCTAAGACTCTTCTTTCTTTTGAACTTCTCTATTTCTAACCACCTTCCAGTTCCTCAGATTTGCAACCTCCATATTATTCTCAGGTGGTCAATATCACCTGACATATCCATTCATTTGGCAATCTTGTCATTTCTACTTCTACAACTTCTCCCACATCTATCAACTTTTATTTACTCACACAATGATTAGTCCAGTTCAGGTCTTCATCACATTTTGCTTAGATTACTGTAATAAGCTTCTAATTGATCTTTGTTGTTCAGATATTTTAGTCATGTCTGAATCTTGACCTCATTTGGGGTTTTCTTGCCAAAGATACTGAAATGAATTTTCATTTTCTTCTCTAGCTCATTTTACAAATGAGGAAACTGAGGTAAATAGGGTTAAGTGACTTGTCTAGGAACATACAACTAGTAAGTATCTGAGTCAAATTTGAACCCAAGTCTGGTATACTATCCACTTAGCCACCTGATCTTCATTCCTCAGATCTTTCCTTTCAATCCTTCACACTGTTGCCAGAATAATTATTAAAATGCAAATCTGAACATATCACATCTTCACTTAAATGCCTGCATCAAAGATCAAATATAAATTTCTTTGCTTGGTATTTAAAACCCTTCACAAACTGGCCTCAGCCTACCTTTCTGGCCTAATTACATATTTCTCCCCACTTTCATATGTGGTACTTCATCTACCTCTCCATGACTTTGCACTGACTATCCCTTATGTCTGGGATGTACTCCCTCTACACAATTATTTCTCAAAATTTCTTTTTTTAAAAGAGCAGATCAGAAGCTGCCCTCTATACAAGGCTTTTCCTGATTTCCCACCTGTTGGCACATCCCCATGAAAATTAATTATTTTGTAAAATATATGTATATTGCCTTCATTGACTAGATTATAAACTCTTTCAGGACATCATTTGATTCTGATTTTGTATTTTAAAATTTTATTTTACATAAAACAAACATTTCCATAATATAGTAGAATTAAAAAAAAAGATGATTGCACATGAAACTGCAAATCTATTATATACAATTTGCTATTCCTTTTAAATATTAGGATAAAATCATCATGTAAATTTCTTTTTTTCTTCTCTCTTTTCACTCTTTCCCTAGAGATGACTATTATTAGACATAAATATGTGTTGTGTGTATATGTGTGTGTGTATACACACACACACACACACACACTTCTATTTATCAGTTCCTTTCCTGTATGCAGATAGTGTGCTTTATATCACTGAAGTCTAGCACAGTACCTGGCATATAGCTGATACTTAAGAATGTTTGATAATTAATTGATTATAAAATTCAAATTTATGCCTTCATGACCTCAAGTCTAGCATTCTTTCCCCTCTTAGCACAATGTTTCTTATTTTTTAGCCAGAATGGAGAAGGTTACCTTTCTTAGTTTTATTGTCTAAGCCTCTGGACACCTTAACTTTCTATTCTCATTCACTCTAGAATGTACCCAAAACACTTTTTATATTTTTAAAAATAATAATATAAATTATAATAAATAATTTAAATAATATTTTAAAAATGCATAGCTGAGAATAAAAGAAAATGTACAGGAAGCATAGAAAGCAGAATAAGTTTGAAAATGACAAGTAGTATTTAGTACATAGTTTTTAAAAAGTAAAAAATAAGTAAACTGTGAAATCTAAAGTCATGATTTTATAGTGAAACCTCTTTTTAGAGCACACATACACATATACACATATATGTACTATGTACATGGAAATGTCCTTTTTTTCTTGATTTTGTATTCAAGTTCAAAATAAATAATGAAATTTGGAAAAAAGTAATGAAACCTGGGTTCTCTCCTGAATTTTCTGTCTCTCTGTCTCTATCTCTGTCTCTCTCAGTCTCTTCTCTCTATTTCTGTCTTTGAACCCTCTGTCTCTATCCCTCTGTGTTTCTCTGCTTCTGTTTCTCTCTGTCTCTGTCTCTATCTTTGTCTTTCCATCTCTATCTCTCTTTGTTTCTGTCTCTGTCCCTCCATTTTTCTATCTCTGTATTTCTCTGCTACTCTGTCTCTGTCTCTCCATCTCTGTCTCTCTGTCTCTCTCTCTTTCACACAATGTACCAGAAAACTTTATCTCAAAAATAAAAAGAAAGAGTGCTTTAATTTTTTAAAAATTTTATATCATTAATCAAAAACTGGTGTTTATAAATGTGTTTTGGAAGAGGTTATAAAATCCCTTACCCTATGGCTTAATTTTTAACTTGTCACCTTGCCTTAATGTCAATATCTTTTATTTGTCTTTAACATTTCCACCTTCATCTGACTGTGTCCTTGGTTACCTGTATGTAGTTGCATTTTTTCCTATTAGGCCCAGGCCCAGCACTAATTATCACACTCTAGTTTTCAATACATTTCACCTTAATAGCTAGGATCTAAGGCATTAGCTCTGGAGTAGTAGGGGAAAAAGGAAGGGATTAAGTTTTTACTAGGACAAATAGGTAGCTTGGTGGATAGAGCACTGGACTTCTCATCTTCATGAGTTCAGATCCAGTCTTAAACACTTACTAGCTCTGTGACTAGTTTAAGTAACTTAAAACTGTTTTCCTCAATTTCCTTATTTGCCTACAGAAGAAAATGGCAAACTACTCCAATATCTTTGCCAAAAAAACCCAAATGGGGTCAAAAAGAGTTGTACATGACTGAAACAACTCACCAATAACAACAAATTGTTATTGTGGATACATGCACATGTATATATATGAACAACAAATTGTATATAGTGCTGTGTGCCTAGTACTAGACTAAATGCTTTATAAATATTATCTAATTTATTCTTCACAACAACCCTGAGAGGCAGTGGGTGTTATTATCCCCATGTTATAGATGAAGAAACTGAAGCAGATAGGTTAAATGACTTGTCCTGGATCACACAGCTAGTAAATGACTGAAGCCACATTAGAACTCAGGTCTTTCTGGCTCCAGGACCAGTGCTCCAATCACTGTCCACCTCACCATAGATGACACTGACATTAGTAAAAAGAGCATTGAAGTTAGCAACAACCACCTGGGTTCACTTCCTAAGTTGGCTTGTTACAAACTGTGATCTATTTATTCACCTCATCTCTATAGACTATGGACTTCTCATCTGTAAAATGAGGGTTTTGGATAATGGACTTTAATATCTCTTTCAGCATTTAACCTATGGTCCAAAATTATAATTACCTAAAGATTTTTCTAGGAGAAAAAAAAGTTATTTTAAGTGTTATGGATTTGGTGATGAGACTACCACAAGCTCCATGAAACCAGGGGCTATTTTTTGCTCTACTTTGGATTATGTAGGATCTGTGTGGAAGGAAACTTAGAGATCATTCACTGCATTTCCCTCTTCAAAATCATATGTGTTTATACATTCACACACACACACACACACACACACACACACACACACACACAATGCAACTCTTCCCCCCCTCTCTTTCTCTCACTTTTTCCTGTATCTTCTGTATTTATATTCCCATCTATCTATCAATCATCTATCTATCCTTGATCTGATAATTTTGAAATTTAACTATGATAGTCCTTGGAATTTTCTTCATTTTGAGGTCTTTTTCAGGAGGCGATCAGTGAATTCTTTCAGTGGCTATTTTACCCTTTGGTTTTAGGACTTCAGGGCAGTTTTCCTTGATAATTTCCTAGGATCTTTTTTAAATCATGGTTTTCAGGAAGTCCAATAATCATTAGATTGTTTCTCCTAGATCTATTTTCTGGTCAGTTTTTCTAATGAGGTATTTTACATTATCTTTTATTTTTTCATTTTTTTGGCTCTGTTTGACTGATTCTTGATGTCTCATTGAGTCATTCATTTCCATTTGTTCAATTCTAATTTTTAGTGAATTATTTTCTTCAGTTACTTTTTTTTTAGCTCCTTTTGTATTTAGCCAATTGAATTTTTAAATGATTTGTTTTGTTCAATGGATTTTTCCCCCATTTCACCAATTCTGTTTTTTCAAGGAGTCATTTTCTTTTTCCATTTTGTAAGGAGCTACATGCTTTTTCCATTTCACCAAATCTATTTTGTAAGGAGTTTTCTTCAAATAGTTTTTCTGTTTCCTTTTCCAAATTCTCCTGCAATGTTCTCATTTCCTTTCCCTATTTTTTTCTAACTCTCTTTAAAGATCCTTTTTGAATTCTTTCAAGAAAGCTTATAAGATAGGAATCAACTCATCTCACCCTTAGAACTTCATCTGAAGATGATTTGCTTTTAGTATCCTTAGGGTTTGAGATATGTTCTTCTCTTTCCCCATTAAAAACTATCTATGGTCAGAGTTCTTTTTGCTTTTTTGCTCATTTTTTAAAAGGTTGAGTTCTGCTTTTAAAGCAAAGGGGAAATTGTCCAACTTCCTCTACAAGCAACAGTGGCCGTGCTGGGTCAGTGCCTGCTTATTTCTAATGTTCTAGTTACTCTCTAGTGGGAGAGGCTAAGTCCCACCTTACTCTGGGCATTATTCAGAGGTTCACTATTTGCCCCTTTTATTTGTATTGGATGTCTCACAGCTAATCTGATGATCCACTGGTTGCTAGCAGGACAGAGTAGACAACATTGCTATAGATTCCTCCAAGTAAATTCGCTCAGCAAAGACCTCACACTGCCCTGGGTCCCTGTGCTATGCCTGAACTTGGCCACTTTCCCCTTGTGTCTGATTGAAACAGACCTTTTCTGAAATTATTCCAAAATATTTTCTTCTGGAAATTTGTTACACTTCAAGTATTTGTGGGTTCTGTCACTCCAAAACCAGTTTAGAGGCTTGATTTGGTGTTGCTCTAATGTGTTGCACCTATCAGGGACACCTCAGACAAATATATGTCTCCTCTCCATTATCTTGGCTCTGCCTATCTCTCTATATCTCTCTCTATTTATCTAGCTCTGTCTTTTTATCTATCCATATATATCTTTATCTATCTATCTATCTATTTCTATCTGTCTGCCTATTTATTTCTATCTCTATATACTATATTATATATCACCCCTTCATTTTAAGGATTAAGAAGCTGAGTGCCCAAGAAGTTTCATGGGCTTGATCAAGGTCACATAGATAGTGACAGAGTCTACATTTGAACTTGAGTTTAGAATCCCAAGTCAGTGCTTTTCCCACTATGCTTTGTATATAGTAAATGCTCAATTGATGTTTGTTGATTAGAGCATCTCAGGAAGTTTTACTCCCTGTTAATACTAGCAATGTTGTTATTGAGTTGTTTTCCAGTTTTGTCTGATTTTAAGTGGCCCCATTTGGGCTTTTCTTGGTAAAGATCCTTGCCATTTCCTTCTCTAGCTAATTTTTTTAATAGTTGGGGAAATTAAGGCAAATAAGGCTAATTAATTTGTCTGCAATCACACAGTTTCTAAGTGTCTGAAATTAGATTTGAAGTCAGATTCTCCTGACTCCAAGCTTCGCATCTGTCCACTGCAATACCGAAGTGTCCCTGTGAAATGTTACATAAAGGTACATGTCAAAATATTTATAGCAGCATTTTTTTGTTCTAGCAAAGTCTTAGAAACAAAGTGTACATCCAGAAATTGAAGGAATAGCTAAAATGTAATAGAATAAAAATATAAAAGAATATAATTCTTTGCTATAAGAAATGATGAATTTGATTACTACAGAGAAGCATGGAAAGATCTTTATGAACCAATACATAGTGAAGTAAATAGAGCCAAGAAAAAATATGCCCAATACAACAATGTAATTGCAAAAGACTATAGAATCAAAGGTAAATGCTGCAAAATGGCCATGAACAACCATGAACCCAGTCCTGTGCAGAGGTGAAAGATCCATGACTATGGTGCATCGCACATATTTTCTAATGTATTCCTGGTTTTGCTAATTTTTTCTCTTTTTTTTTCTTTAAAAATATTATTTGTTATATAAGATTGCTTTCTAGAGGAGGGAGACAAGAATAGTAGGAGAAATTTTGGTGAGATAAAAAATGACATTAATAAAAATTATTTTAAAAAGGCAAATGGTTTAGTTTTTTTCATTATCACCTGCCACTGCCTGGCTAAGTAGCCTATTTGTCCTCCTTTGATGTCTCATTTAAGCATTTCATTTCAGAGGACTACAAGCTCTGGAATCAGTGCTCATGATGGAAAAGCATGGAGAATGATGTCAATAATTGATTTTGTGTCTGTCATCGGAGGACCAGTTTATCTTAGCTAAAGAAACTGATCAAGAGGTTGAGTATAAGGTAATAAATGTATGTGTTTATAACAACTATAGACTATTCTCTTAGTCATACAATAAGGGCTGGAGAAAGTAATATACACACAGTAACAAAATCTCAGATCTTTTAAGGATATTGATAATGATGATGGTGATGGTGGTAGTGATGGTATTGATGGTATTAATGGTGGCACTGATGGTGGGGTGATGATACTGATGATGATGATGTTGAAGATAAGGATGTTGATAATGATAATGATGGTAATGATGATGATGGTGGTGGTGGTGATAAAGTAGAAATAGCACTAGAATGTAGGTATCTGGCCTTGTACTATTTTTTTTTAAACTACATCATACTGTCTGTAGGGATTTGTTGCTAAGTGCTAAGGAATGGGCACCAATGTTACTATAAGGACTAGTTAACTACCAGGAAAATACTCAAACCAGAGCTAGTTAATGCATCAGATCTAGAATTTGTGGTCTCCAAGGTTTCCATGAAATTTGTTTCTATGTTAAATTTGAAAAAAGCATTTACTAAGTAAAGAAATTACATTAGTAAGGCTGAAGTACAAAGGTTTGACCTACTTAAAAGAACAAACTATTTCTCATATCATTAATAGCAGCTATTTATATACAAACAACATTATAATTACAGATGAGTCTTATGTATTCATTAAAGCAAGCCCAGCAGGAATGCAACTTGGCATCTGTTAACATTTAATTTGAGTTACTACAGATACTAGAATCATATAGATCATCAGAACATTTGTGGAGCCATAAGGGATCTTAAATATTGTCTAGACCATCTCTCTTTTCACATAAGGAAAGAGGCATTTCTTTTAAAAACTTACTTAGTTTGGGGCAAAACAAAATTATTGTGTTTATTCCAGGAACTAGATAATATTAGGGATAACAAGGCTAATAAGGAACTAATTGTGTCCTTAAAAAACTTAAAATCTATATGACATATGTATAGTTTGAAGGAAAACAAAAATTTATTAAATGCCTACTATGTGCTAGGCACTATATTAAGCCTTTTACAAATATTATCTCATTTTGTCATCACAATAACTTTGCTTGGTAAGTGCTATTATGATCTTCATTTTACAGTTGGGGAAACTTAGGCAGACAATGGTTAAGTGACTTGCCCAACAGCTCAGGCTGAATTCCAATTCAAGTCTTTTTGACTCAAGTCCAAAGCTCTACCCACTACAACTAGCAGTCTTTTTTTTTTTTAATAATGCAAATCACAATATGGAGGGTGGCTTCAGTCTTTTATTACAACTTTTTATTTTCAAAACATATGCATGGATAATTTTTCAACATTGATCCTTGCAAAACATAGTGTTCCAAAATTTTCCCTCCCTTTCCCCCATTCTTCCACTAGATAGCAAGTAATCCAATATATGTTAAGCATGCTAAAAAATATAATTAAATTCAGTATATGTATACATATATATAATTATTGTGTTGTACATGAAACATCAGATCAAAAAGGAAAAAATAATGAGAAAAAAACAAAATGCAAGGAAAGAACAAAAAGAGTGAAAATGCTAGGCTGTGATCCATGCTCAGTTCCCACAATCCTCTCTCTGGGTTAGATGGTTCTCTTCATCACAAGATCATTGGAAGTGACCTCAATCAACTCATTGTTGAAAAGAGGGGTAGCTTTAGTCTTGGTGGATTAGGGAAGGCTTCATGGGGAATTCCACTAAGCCTGAATGCTAAAAAGTGGAGAGTATTTTTATTAGATTTTTATTAGATTGATAATGGTGTATTTCAGTCTAAAGGGATGATATGTAGAACTATGCAGAAGTGGAAAAGAATAAAATGAATAAATAAATTGATTACTGTCCAATTTGGCCAAGAGTAAAAGAAGATAGGACAGCTAAATGATGCAATGGATAAAGTGCTGAACCTGGAGTCAGAAAGATCTGAATTCAAATTGTCCTTACATAGTAACTGAATGACCTTGGGCAAGTCATTTAATCCTGTCTGCCTCAGTTTCCTCATCTGTAAAATGAGCTATAAAAAACATGGCAAGTCACTCTAGTGTCATTGCCAAGAAAACTCCAAATGGGGTCATGAAGAGTCATAGATGACTAAACAACAGAGTGACATAAACCTAGAAACTCAGGTTTTGGCTGGAGCACAGAGTATTATTTCCTGGAGTATAATATTCAGATTTTGCTTTATCATCAAATTTATCATATGCCCCTTGAGTTACCTCTGTGCATCTCATCTGTGAGATCAGTTGTTTTGATTTTGATGGAATCCTTATGTTCTTTCAAAGTTGCCGTTTGCTTCTCTTTTTGCTTTCTCTTTTCTATATATTTGGGTTCCAGTTGGGGCTTTTTCTTTTTCCAGAATCTGGAGAAATTCTCCACCATGTAGGCTAAGTTCTCTACCCTGTTGTTTTTGTTGCTTATTATTTGCAGCTCTTATTTCTGACCTCATGTTAATTCTATTAAGGCCTTTTAAAAGTTTTATACCTAACTACTCTAGATTTTCCATTTAACATTTTTTCTTTTCTTTTTATTATGAATTTGACAAACATAAACATCCCCATATACAAAGAACAGGTAAATGGGATTATATTGTGATACTATGAATCTCTATTATATGCAGCTTTATTTTTTAATTCAGTCATATTTTATTTCTCTAGTTATATGTAAAGATAGTTTTCAACATTAATTTTTGTAAGATTTTGAGTTCCAAATTTTCTTTTTTTCCTTCCTTCCTTTTCCTCTCCCCCTCCAAGACAGCAAGCAATCTGATTTAGTTTATATATGAAAAATCTCTTTAAGCATATTTCTATATTAGTCTTGTTGTGAAAGAAAAATTAGAAGAAAAGGAAAAAATCACAAGAAAGAAAAAGCAAAAAAATTTTTAAAAAGTAAAAATATATGATTTGCTCTGCATTTGGGATCCATAATCTCTCAGGATGCAGATGCCATTTTCTATTCCAAATCTATTGGAATTCCTTTCACTTTATAGCTGAAAGGAGCCAAATCCATCATCTTGCGATTACTGTGTTTTCCTGGTTCTGCTCACTTCATTCAGCATCCGTTCATGTAAGTCTTTTTTTTTCTTTTGTTTTTACTTATGCTTTTCTTTTAGAAAAAAAAAAGAACAGAAAAGAAAGACAGAAAAGAAAAATAAAAAACCAAAACAAAACATTGTCATGTGCACAGCAGAACATCAGGGAGAATTTCATATATATGTATGTATAATATTACATATTATTATATAATTACATCATATAGTATGTTATAATATATTATATTTAATTTTTATTTCAAGGAATATATTTAAGATATAATAATATAAGAGATTATATTTATGAGTGTCCATCTTTCTTTTGCTTCCTTGTAGGTTATTCATTTGTTCTCTGCTGTGCACTTTTTACTTTATTCTTTTTCTCCCCATCAAGTACAGATATATCTATACATATATATTTATATATTCATAGCTACCCATGAACCCACATATTTGCATATATCTACATATACACATACATACATGCATACCCATATATATTCACATACACATATATTCATACTAATTTGCCCATATATAAAGAAAGTCCTGAAAATCTGTAAGTTCATTGAATGTCCTTTTTTTTTTTCATTCAATATTATGGATAATTTTCCTGGATGTGATGTTTTTGACCATAGGCCTAGTTCTTTTGATTGCCAGCATATATGACAACTTTTACTGTGGCTGCTGATAAATCCTGTATAATTCTAATTGTAGCTCCAGTGTATTTGTTTTCTTGTTTCTTGCAAAATTTTCTCTTTGATCTGGAGGTTTTGAGATTCCTATATATTTTCCAAAAAGAATTTTTTTGAAGTGGTGAACTGTCATTTTTTTCTATTTCTACTTTCCCCTCATGTTCTATCACTCCAGGATAATTTTCTTGGATTATTTTTTTGTATTAGTGTCAATGTTCTTTTTTTGGTCACAATTTTCAGGTAGTCCAATTATTCTTATATTTTCTCTTCTTGACCTGTTCTCCAGATCTGTTGTTTTTCTTATAAGCTATTTTACATTCTGTTATGTTTTGTAACTCTTTATATTTTGTTTTATTATTTCTTGGTCCCATAACTTCACCAGCTTCCCCTTGCCCAATGATAATTTACTTCTGTAAGACTCTGTATCTCTTTTTCTGCTTATCTTCCTCCCCCCCCCCAATAATCTTGTTTTTCTTAGGTGGCTTTTATTTTTGTTTTTATTTAAAGTTTTTCCTCAGTTTCTCTCATTTGATTTTAAAAGTGTTTTTTTTTTTGAGTTCTTTAAGTTTTTTCTGGGCAAGTAATCATTTAACATTACTCTTTAGGGTAGTATAATGGGTTAATCCTTGGTTTGGGGTCTTTTTTTAAAGATATTCTTATATTGTATCAGGAGAACTGCCCCAAGTCTTCTTGGTTTTTCACCATTCCATGGTCACTCTGAGTCACAATTTTTTTTTTTTCTGTTTGTGGGCAAAATCTGGAGAGCTTGAAATTTACTGACCTACTCTGCCATCTTCTCAGAATCTTTCTTCTCATCTAAGTCTTCCCAGGATTTTCTGAAATCAGCCTGCTTATCATTTCTTATAGAACAATAACATTCTATTACATTCATATACAATAACTTATTTAGCCATTCCCCAATTGATTGGCATCCCTTCAATTTCCAATTTCTTGCTACCACAAAAAGAGCTTATATGCAGCTTTAAAAAAGTTTATATTAAATTCATCACAGTATTCCCAGTGCTCTCTGCATGTCTCTGTGTCTTTTTGAACCTCTTTTTGTTTCTTTTGTATATTAAAATATTTCATTGAAATTTTTCTTTCTGATATTACTCTAATTACTCTCCACCCAAAAATAAAAATTTAAAAACCCTTCCTGAAAACAAATTAGTATAAACAAAATGAATCCACACATTGGCTATGAATAAAGGTGTTATGTCTACTTATTCTCCTTATTGTAAAACTCGGAGTGCATGAATAATGCCAGTCTTCTGGAATTATGATTGCTTACTACCTTGATCATAGGTGCAAAGTCTCTTGCAGTTGTTTTCTAGTCATTGTAAAAATTGTTCTGCCTTTACTCACCTAACTTTGAATATGTTCATGGAAATTCTCCCAAGATTGTTTGAATTTTATCACTTTCATAGTTTTTTTATGAGGAATAAATGGATTATGAGGAACAAATGGAGGATTAAAATGATGAGGAGTATCTATCTAAAACCATGAGTAAATATTATCTGTAATGCAGATGAGTTAGGAACCTTCCCAGTAAGATTAGAGGTGAAGCAATGATGCTCATTATCACCACTGTTATTCAATATTGTACTAGAAATACTAGCTAAAGCAATAAGAGAAGAAAAAGAAATCAAAGGAATTGGAATAGGCAATGATTAAACAAGACAATCATTCTTTACAGACAATATAACATCTAGAGAACCAACCAAATCCTAGAGAACCAAGAAAAAAAAGTTGGAACTTCAGCAAAGTTGCAGGATATAAAATAAATAATAAATAATCATCATTTCTATATATTACCAATAAAGTATAACAAGAAGAGACAGAAAAAGAGAAATTCTACTTAAAATAACTGCAGACAATATAAAATACTCAGGAGTCTATTTGCCAAAACAAATCCAGAAACAGTATAAACACAATTGCAAAACACATTTCACGCAAATAAAATCAGATTTAAAGAAATTAATTGTTCATGGGTAGGAAAAGCCAATATAACAAAAACGACAATTCTACCTAAGTTTATTTATTTGGTACTATATCAATCAAACCCCAAAATATTATTTTGTAAAGCAAGAAAAAGTAATAAAATTCATCTGAAAGAACAAATGATCAAGAATATCAAGGGACTCAATGAAAAAAAAATGTGAAGGAAGGTATCCCAGCAGTACCAGATCTTAAACATTATTACAAAATAGTAATCATCAAAACAAGTTGAAAATAGCCTGAAAGGTTATACAATTGTGCATGCCCTTTGATTAGGTCTATATGTCAAAGACATCTCAAAAAAAGGTTGAAAAGGGGCTATGTGTACAAAGATATTTATAGCACCTCTTTTTTTTTTTTTTTTTTTTTTGTGGTGGCAAAGAATTGGAAATCAAAGGGATGCCTGTCAGTCAGAGAATAGCTAAACAGCTGTGGTATGTGATTCTAACTGGAATATTAGAGCGCTTTAAGAAATGTAAAGCAGGATGATTTCAGAAAAACCTCAAAAGTCTTACATGAGCAGAAGGAGAATGTATATAGTAACAGTAATATGTCTAAGAAGAAGAAGAATTAGCTATTCTCAGAAATACAATGATCCAAGACAATTTCTAAAGGACTCCTGATTATCATCTCATCTGAAGATGCTAACCATCTCCAGAGAAAGAACTAATGGATCTGAATGAGGTTCAAAGCATTAAAAATTATACTTTTCTTATGTTTTTTTTTGTTTGTGTTTTCTTTTGCAAGAGTTATTATGGAAATATGTTTTATAGGACTTCCAATGTATGATCTATGTCAAATTGCTTGCTTTCTCAGGGGGAAAAAGAAGAAATTACAAAAATTTTAAAAATGAATGCTAAAAATTGTTTTACTTGTACTGGAAAACAAGAAAATATAAAATAATATATTTTTTAAAATAATTTTTGTGGCATAATAATATGTTCATATATTGTGATTTGTTCAACCATTCTTTAATTGCTGGACACTCACTTTGCACAACAAGAAGTGGTGCTGTAATTTCATTTGTATTTTGTCTCTTTATTTGATTTTCTTCAAATATATGCCCAGTAATGTTTTTGCTGGTCAAAGAATATACTTTCTGGGCTTCATCAACAATATGTTCCCAAATGAATGTCTCTTTTCTTTGCCCCTGCCTTTTTCAGCTCCTTCAGGACAGAGATGATCTTTCTTTTTGTTTTTATTTGTATCCTCAGTGATTAGCATAGTGCCAAGCCCATGGTAAAACACTTAATGAAAACTTGTTGCCTTGCCTTTTTTCAGAGAAATTTTCTTCATAGATTTTGTTTTCTTAACTATTTCACTTCCAATTTTCACTGCTTGACTTTTCTGTGAAAAAACTTTTTGATTTTACATAATTAAAACTTTCTTATTTTCTGTAATTTTTAAGGAATTATTTTCCTCTATAAGTTTTACCTTCTTTCCCATTTGGGCAATTTTGCTTTTTAATATTTTTTCTTCAGTATTTCTCTCCATCCTTTAGAAAAAAAAAACATTCTTTTCCTACCCATTCCAAAGAAAATTATTTGTTTTTCTAGCTTGTTTATGATATAACTTTCTTACATAAATTGTAATGTTTGGGCTAGCTTTCTGGAGGACCTCAGGATCAGCCCGAGTCCTTGGTCTTAGTGCAGAAGTGATGAAGGCAGGATAGCCACCATGAGGTTGGCCAAAAATGGAATGTCTCATTTCCAGTCCTTTTCAGTCCTTAAATACCTTGGTATGATTTCATCATTATAGCACACTATGTATGTGTGGACTAGAGAACTATTACAACACCATGCTAAGTACTGAGTATATGTATACTAAAGAACCATCATCTCATCAATTTCACTAAGTTAACACCTTGTTGTAAGTATCCTTGTTTCAAATATATTTCTCCAAAGTTCCAGTCCTCTACAGTAAATCATACATATACTTGGGACTTATTTTGGCTTATAATGTGAAATATTATTCTAAACCTAATTTATGCCAGACCATATTCCTGTTTTCCTCACAAACTTCGTTAAACAGTCCTTACTCCCAGTATTTAGACTCCTTGGTTTATCCAATACTTTATACTACATTGCCTTTGGTTCTTATGTAGCTAATTTGTTTTACTGATCAACTTAAAAAAATCAGTACCAGATAGTTCTGATGATTTGTATTTTGCAATAAATTTCAAGACATGGGGTAGTGCTAGATTTTCTTTCTTTCCATTAAAAAATATTCCCTTTGAGATTCTAGAAACTATTTCTCTAAAGTATTTTATTATTTTTCCATTTATAGAAAGTAACATTTGATATTTTGGATGGTACAACATTAGATAAATAAATTAATTTAGAGAGTTTTGTCATTTTAAATTATATTGACATTGTGCAACCATGATCAATAAACATATCTTTAATTATTTAAGCCTATAAAGACTATTTTATTGTTGTATCTGTATAATTCCTGCATGTGTCTAATCTCAGATATTTTAGGCATTATATAGTTACTTTGAAAGGAATTTCTTATTCTGTCTTTTCCTGCTAGGTTTTGTTAGTAATACACAGAAAGGCTGCTTTTTTGGTCAGTTTATTTTATGTCTTGATATTTTACTAAAGTTGTTAATTATTTCAATTATTTTTAATTGAACCTTTAGATTGATCTAAAAAAAACAGACCATAACTTCTACAAAAGCACTACTTTGTTTCTGTTTTGCTTATCTTTATTTCCACAATTTCTTGTTTTTAAGCATTTATATACCTTTATCAAATAGTAGTGACAATGGGCAACCTTGTTTTATTCTTGATCTTACTTAAAAGGTCTTTAATATTTGTACATTATAGATGATATATGCTCTTGGTTTTAAATAGGTATCATATGTGACAATAGTCCATTTATTCTTTTGTCTAAGAATGGCAGCATGACATAGAAACAAGAGAACTAGCCTTGATTCTAGGAAGACCTGGTTTAAGTCCTGCCTTGGATGCATGCTGGTTGTATGATCACTTATTAATAGAGACTGTTTCTTCATCTAGAATTTCCTACACTAATAGATTCAAAGATTCAGTCTCTCTTCCTATTAACTTCTTACTGTTTAAAATTTTTTAAAAGAGTGTTGTATTTTATCAAAAGCTTCTGCATAACAAGATTATATGATGATCAATTCTCATGGACATGACTCTTTCCAACAATGAGATGAATCATCTCTGATCTGAATCAGATCATTTCCAATAATATTGTGATGAAGAAAACCATCTACACCCAGAGAAAGGATTGTGGGAACTGAATGTAGACCACAACATAGCATTTTTTGTTTTCTTTCTGTTGTTGTTTGCCTGCATTTTGTTTTTCTCAGTTTTTTTTCCTTTTTTGATCAGATTTTTCTTATGCAGCAAGATAATTGTATAAATATGTATACATATATTGCATTTAACATATATTTTAACATATTTAACATGTATTGGATTACCTGCCAACTAGAGGAGAAGGTGAGGGGAAGGAGGGAACAATTTGCAATACAAAGTTTTGCAATGGTCAATGTTGAAAAACTACCCATGCATATGTTTTATAAATAAAAAGCTTTAATAAAAAGTAAATAAAGATGAGGAAACTGAAAAAAATTGGTGGAATTCACTTGAAAAAAAAACTTCTGTATAATATAATTTTGTTTACATTTTTCTTAACATTGAATCAACCTTTCATTTTTGGTATAGCTGCAATCTGGTTATGATATATAATCTTTTAAATATGTTATTGTAGCCTTTTTTGTTAAAAATTTTATTTAATATTTTTACACTAATATTCATTAGAGATCTCTCAATCTCTTTCTCACAGCTAGGAAGTATTAAGTGTCTGAGGCCAGATTTGAATTCAGTCCTCTTGACTTCAGGGCTGGTGCTCTATTTACTGTGCCACCTACCTGCCCCCTTTTTGGATAGATTTGTCTAGATCTGAAAGGAACACATTTGAGGTCCCCAAATATTATAATTGTACTGTTTATTTCTCCTTGTTCTTTGATTAACTTTTCCTTTAAATGTTCTTTCAGTATTAAGCATCTGTCATTTAATACAAGTATATTTAATACTGATTCTTTTTAAATTTAAAGATAAGGGAGACATGAGTTAGTGGGAAAGAACCAATGGAAAAAAAGAGATAGAAAATTCAAGAATGTGAAGATTTAAATAGATTAAAGTATTGAGCAAGTTAAGAGGAGAGTTGAGGGGGCTCGTGTTGAATGATTCCAACTTTAAAAGCTCATTATTATAAAAGAAACTATGGGTTAGAGATTTGAACAAGATGGAAAAAGTTTGGAAAAGCTAATGTTGGTTATATCTAAGGCTTTTAATAAAGATCTCATTTCTAAAATATATAGTGAGTTGGCTCAGATTTATAAGAATACAAGCCATTATCCTGATAAATTGTCAAAGTATATGAACAATTTTCAGATGAAGAAATTAAATTTCTAGTCACATGAAAAAAATGCTCTAAATCACTGTTGATCAGAGAAATACAAATTAAGACAACTCTAACGTACCACTACATACTTCTCAGATTGACTAAAATGACAGAGAAAGATAATGATAAATTCTGGAGAAGGTGTGGGAAAACTGGGACACTAATTCATTATTGGTGGCATTGTGAACTGATCCAATCATTCTAAAGAGTAATTTGGAACTATGCCCAAAGAGCTATCAAATTGTGCATACCCATTGGGCCTGTATTCCAAGGAAATTATAAAAAAGGGAAAAGAACCCATATGTGTAAAAATGTTTGTAGCAGCCCTTTTTGTAGTGATGAGGAACTGGAAACTGAGTGGATGTCCATCAGTTGGACAATGACTAAATAAGTTATGGTATATGAATGTTATGGAGTATTATTTTTCTATAAAAGATGATCAGCAGGATGATTTCAGAAAGACCTGGAGATTCTTGCATGAACTGATGCTAAATGAAATGAGTAGAAAACCAGGAAAACATTGTACATAGCAATAAGATTATGTGATGATCAATTGTGATGAACTTGACTTTTTTCAACAATGAGGTGATTCAGGCCAATTTCAATAAACTTGTGATGAAGAGAGCCATCTGCATCCAGAGAGGACTGTGAGGACTAAATGTGGATCACAACATAGTATTTTCACATTTTTGTTGCTGTTTGCTTGCTTTATGTTTTCTTTCTCATTTCTCCCCTTTTTGACCTGATTTTTCTTGTCCAGCATGATAAATATGAAAACATGTATAGAAGAATTGCACGTGTTTAACATATATTGGATTGCTTGCTTTTTAGGGGAGGGAATTTAGAGGGAAAAATTTGGAACACAAATTTTGTGTTACTATCTTTGCATATATTTTGAAAATAAAAAGCTATTTTTTAAAAAAAAATTAATGTTGGAAATTTGCTAGGTAATTGAAGAGTTCTAATTAGTTTTTGTTTTGTTTTATAAGTGAAATCTCATTGTATATCTAGAATCCCTTTTAAGTATGTATGGCATACAGATAGTATGTATGGCAATTTAATTACCTTCTAATCTACAAAAGTCAAATGCCAAATAATCTATGGGGTAAATTTAGGTAATAAAAATTTATTTATTAAACTAATCCCATGTAGTTTGAATCTTACTCTCTATCTCTATCCTACTGTGTGTACATGCTATTAAGCCAAATTTTAAAAGTTTGCATCATATAGTATGGATCGAAGCATTACTGCAAGATTATCAGATCTCATCAAACCCAAAAAGAAGAACAAGTTCTCTAGGAAAAACTTGGGGAGCAATACAATAAGAAAACCTCAAGATAGCAATCCTTTCTTGAGCTAGTGGTATTGTGGTTTGAAGAAGAATAGAAAGTTATTAGGGAAATTAAATTGCAAAATAGATAGAGTGCTAGGTGAGGAGTCAGGAAGACTCATTCCCATGAGTTCAAATCTGGCCTCAGATACTTACTGGATGTGTGACCCTAAGCAAATTACATAAATCTGTTTGCCTCAATTCCCTCACCTGTAATGTGAACTGAAGGAGGAAATGGAAAACCACTCCAGTATCTCTTCAAGAAAACCCTGAATGGGATCATGATGAGTTGGATATTACTGCAGTGATTAAGCAATAACTATAGCAAGTTATAAAAATATCCTAGAATTATATATTTAAATGAGAAGAAACCTTAGGGGTCCTCTAGTGCAACATCTTTCCCTTTGACAATTAAAAGAATCCAGAAAGGTTTTCACAGAGAGCGCTGGGTTGAACCCAATAAGATAAAATTCAAGAAGGATAAATATAAAGTCTCATGATTTGGTTCAAAAAATAAGATATCCTGTAGAGGACTACAAGCTCAATATAAGAGAGCAATATAATATAGCAGTCAAAAAAGCTAATGTAGTTTTGAATTAGATTAAGAGAGTTATAGCTTCTAGAAACAGAAGGAATAGTCTCAGTATAATTTCCCTGTTAGACTTCATCTGGAGTACAGTGTTCTGGGCAACACAGTTTAAGAAGAACATTGGTAAGAAGTAGACAACCAAGATAGTAAAGAGCCTTAAATACATGCCAAATAAGGATTTGTGAAATGAATTGGGAATATTTGTCTTGGAAAAGAGAAGAATCAAAGGGTCATAAAATTGTATCCAAGTATTGGAGATTTTCATGTGGAGGAGACGCCAGAAGGTAGAATTAGGAGACATGGGTGGAAGAAGGAATATATAGGTTTAATAACAGGAAAGACTTCCTAACAATTAGAGCTATTCAAAGGTAGCTTGGGATCCTTTTAGAAATGATGGCTTCCCTTTTTTGAAGTCTTTAACAAGAGGATAGATGTTTGTTATTGTGGAACTTTTGCTTGTGTATAGATCAGACTAGATGACTGCCAAAATCTCTTCTAATACTTAAATTCTAACAGTCTTTGAGGAATTGAAGCTCAGAAAGGTTTAATGACTTGTTTTAAGTCTCACAGATAGTTAAATGACAGCCATGATTTTAATTGGTCCTATGACTCCAAATCCAGCCCTCTTTCTGCTGTATCATTTTACTTCACTTGCTTTGGAATATTGTAATTTACTGCAGCTTGGTTGCACGGTATATAGAATGGCAGGCTTAGAGCCAAGGAGACACATCTTTCAGAGTTCAAATCTCATCTTAGATAGCTGTGTGATCCTGGGCAAGTCACTTAATCCTGTTGATTTATTTCCTCTTCTGTAAAATAATCTGCAGAAGGAAATGACAAACTACTCCAGTATCTTTGCCAAGAAAACACCAAATGGGGTCACAAAAAGTCAGATATGACTAAATAACAACTTTATTTTTTGACTAATTATAGGAGTCTCAAAGTCGTAAAAATCAAATCCCCTTATGCATAAAAAACAGCTAATATGCGTTCAGGAAGAAGTTAAAGAACATTGTCTTAATTTGCTTTACATTATACAAAAGGAGGAATGGAATAACTAGAAAACTCATTCTTTTATAATAATCATTCCTGTCTTTTAATTCACAGTCCAGGCAAACTAAGATGACATCTTCCACTTTACGAATCTTATCATTGTCTTACTTGATTCTCCCAGTCTTTTTTTTTTTTTTTTCTTTAGGCCTCTCTTATCACTGTCCCCTTTTGTTTTACTCTCTTCAACTTGCCATGTTTCTCATTTAGGCATTTTTATTTCCCATTCCTACTTTTGCATAGTTTTCATGTTGTTCCCTCCTTAAACAAACATACATACACACATATGTGGCTCCCTCCTTCAATTTCAGATACTGATTACCAGTGATTATTTTGTTGTGCTATTGCTGTCATCATTATTGGAATATGATCTCCATTGTGATTTTTTTTTGATAAGTTGCTATAAATTTTTACTTGTTTAGAATTTTTTGACTTTATATTTATTAACAATAATAGTCTATAATTCTTTTGTTTCATCCTTCTTCCCTGAGTTATACAGTAAGATTATTTGTCACATAAATGAATTTAATACATAATATACAACACATAAGTGAATTTCTTAATTTTTGAGAGTAATTTGTGTACTATAGTATGCATTATTATTAAGAAGTTTGATAGAATCCCTCTGGACCATCTAGACCAAAGTTCCTATCTGCATCTTAACAATAATTTCTTTTCATTTGAATTGTTTAAAAACTATATTTGATATTGTATTAATTTGAATGTTTTATATTTTTATAGAAACTCCTTTTTTTTTTGTTTTGAATTCTCAGTTTAACTGGTATGTAATTATTTATACTGGTTTCTGATAATAGTTTTTATTTCTCCAAGATTTGTTGTGGTTTTATCTTTTTCATTTTGTTAATTTAATTTTCCTCTGATGTTTAATCAAGTTAGATAATGGTTTAATAATTTTGCTAGTCTTCCAAAAAAAACCCCAACTTTCACTTTTGTTTAACAATTCCATCATCCTTTTGGTTTTTAACTCATCTAAATCACCTCCAATTTTTAATATTTCCTCTTTCATATTTAATTTTCATTTATTTGTTGGCTGCCCAATTTTTTAAATTGTGTATTAATTTTACTAATCCTTTTTTGATCAGTCTATGTTTTTAAGAACATAATTATTTCTGTAAGGATCAATTTAGCTACCTCCAAGAAATGTTGCCATGTTCTCTAATCATTATCATTGTTTTTCACCTAGCAATTAATTATTTCCATGATTTGTACTTTGACTCATTTGCTATTTAAAATGCTTTTTTTGTCTCTCTTGTCTTTTGGTTATGCTTCTTGAATTGTTTGCTGTGTTTATGCATTTATCATGCACATGAAGGATTCAGTATTTCTGCTTTAAAAATATTGCACACACATTTATTCAACTATTTCCCTTTATCATAATACATAGAATATTTTTGTAAAAGTGAATACATTCATTTGTTCATCCAACCATCTCTATCTATTACTCTCTCCCTCCCTCTTCTCTGATTCTATTTCTGTCTCTCTCTCTGCTTCTGTCTCTTCCTGTTTCTCTTTCTTTCTCCATCTCTGGCTATCTCTCTTTTTCTCTCCATCTCTCTCTTTCTCTGTCTCTCTTTCCTCTCCTCCCCCCTGTCTGTCTCTGTGTGTCTCTCTCACACACACACACACACACACACACACACACACACACACTCTCACACACACCCAACACACATATTCTTTGGTAGTCCCATTCAGAAATCAGTATTTCACACATAATAAATGCTTTTTGGCTCACTGATTTCTTAAATCTTTCTAATATGTTCATCTATCTATGAGAAAGAAATATCAAAAATTTCTACTATTAATTTGTTTTATGTTTAACCTATATTATATTGCTTGCCGTCTAGAGGAAGGGGGGAAGAGAGGGAAGGAGAAAAATTTGGAACATAAAATTTTACAAAAATGAATGTTGAAAACTATTTTTGTATGTATTTGGAAACATAAAAAGCTATTAAAATTGTTATGTGTACTATTCATATTTACCCCAAATCCTGCCTAGTCATCTTCTCAATAACTGTATCATATTATTTCTGGGCCCATGTCTCTTTTACCCTTCTGGGTGCCACCTTCTCCAAGTTATTTGATCACCTCTTCTCCTAGGGCAAGTTGTTGTTCATGGATGCTCAATAGTCTCTCAAGAAGATAGTCTTCCAACATATGAATAATCTTCAAAGAAACATCATAGTAACTTTATTTCCAAATGAAGATATATATATATATATATATAATGAGAGTATTCTTCAGTAAATTGCCCTTCCTCCATTGGATTGTTTTTGGTTTCAAATTTCCATTCTTCTATCTCTCCAATTTTCTTGTATTTCTCCTTCTTGCATTATTCCTTCACTGTTCGACTATGGTCTTTGTTAAGGTACATCACCTATTCCCCTCTCTTTTCTACCAGTCCTCTTCCCCTTTATGTATGTTCAAACTTTACAAGAAGTTTGATTCACCTGTAGTTTTGCTTTTCCACCTCTCACGTCTTTCAGTTTTATATATATTTTTATCCCTTTGTGAGCTTTTTAATCTTTTGATTATTCTTTTTTTAAATTCAAAGTTTAATTTCTTTGAAAAAACAATCTTCTTTCCTTTTATTCCATTATCTTTTTTCTTGGTAATTGTACCTCTAAAGGTGTATTAATAAATATTTAACAATCTTCTTCTCTACGGGACACATTTTTAAATTTAATCTACATTATTTACATTTTTCCCATCAATTTAAGTCTAGATAGTCAACAAAATAATAAATCAAGTTTGTTTTGTAGTTTGCTAAGGTACATTTATGTTGAGATTCAAAATATAACAATTGACTATTCTTTTCCTGTTTGAATTGTCTCCAGCACATTTCTGGCTATATATCTTTCTTGTGTTTCTGTTATTTGGGGTGTTTACAAGTCAAATATTCTGATCTCATCTGCTTTTATTTGTGGAAATGCCTCAAATGACTCTCTTTTTTTGAATGTTCTCTTAAATTCAGTTTTGGTGTAAAATGTTCTTCATAAACTTTAAATGTTATAAAATGCTAGCTATTATTGCTACTGTTATTATTTTTATTTTTGAAAATTTGCTTACGGTTTGCAGGCTTTGTGATTTAGGATCATAGTGTGAGCTATTTATCTTTTTGTAATATATTATTTCATTTCTTTCTGTGATTTCTAATGTGTACAGAATAATTATAGACCATTTGAATTTATTTTCCTTTATATTTGAAGGATGTAAAATTTGAAAGATATTTGAAGTTCTTGTCATGGCTACTTGAAGAATTTGTTCATTGTCACTGAAAGTATTAAGTTTAATCACTATATATTCTGGAATTTGAAGTATAAGAATTTTTCTTTAGGTGATTTATGGTACTTTCAATAAAGGTTATGTCTTCTCTATTTGAAAATACTGGGCAGTTTTCTTATATTACACCCTACATTATGATATTTAGTCTTTTAAAATTTGTCATGTTCATTTGGAAGTCCTGTGATTCTTAAGCTTTCTTTGCTCATCATCCTGTCTTCAAGATCAATGATTTTGATTTGTATTGTGTGTTATTTTAGTTATTGTCTTTTGTGTCTTTTTCAGAATCTTTGAATTCCAAATCTATTAATCTCTCTTTTACTTCTTTAAAGAAACTCTCCATCCTAGATTGATTTTTGCCCTGATCTGATGATTGAGAGGTTTCTTTGAAAACTATATTCATTCCTAATTTCTCTTTTGTATGTCATTTGTT